>NW_027272583.1:0-280935 GCF_040938485.1 Diadema antillarum | reverse complement strand
TATAACAAACACGGTTATAACGAAATTCCGATTACCAACGTAGTAAAATTTATTACCGCAACATTGTCAACTCTATGTACTTTTATTGTTTATTCATTCGGTTATAACGAAATTTCAATATAACGAAAGAAAGTCCCGAGGACTTCGTTATAACGGGAGTCCATTGTTCATGAAGACAAGAGAGGTTGTGGGGTAGGCAGGTAGATGAAAGATGGTGTTAATTTTGTAAAGAAGGTGTAAATTTCATAGATGAAGGCGCAAGTCTATAGACGAGGTTCCGTGACCTCATAATGACGCGTTGGCTTCATTGAGCACGCCCACCTGCGCGCGTCTTACGGGCAAAATCATAAGTACTGGGTCAGTGCACTGACCCGAGCCGTCCCGGCCGCCCGAACCAGACTTTAATATATAGTACTACTATACGCGTGTAGATTGATACACACTAGGCCTATATCTGTTGCGATGTGCACGATTTTCTCGACATTTTTGTCTACTATTTAGTTCTAATTTTCGATGTACGGAGTTGGTAAATACTTTCGAAGACCATCTTTATTTGGAACAAGTCTAGGCTGAGGGTAAGCACAATGACTGTGTTTGTGTTTCATTTTAAATTGGGTTTTCTAGAATTTCTAAACCGTTGTAAAAATTTTAGGTCAGAGAAGAACTACGAACTAGGTCTGTATGCGATTGGGCCTAGGTCTAGAGGCTTCTATGGCTTGACTGTAGACAGACTCTTCTACCTTGCGAAGATCCCACATCGAAAATGAAGATGGATATTAATCTAGAGTTTAGGGACAGCCTCGCTTTACTTGTCTTGTGAAAAACAGTGCTGTCATTGCGTGCTACTCTCTTTCTCGACATTTTGCCCTTATGATCGTATTCTCGATCTAGACAATGTAGGCCTAGATCTTGTCTAGGCCTAGATCTACAGATGTTTATCTCTATAACTTTAGCGACCATCCACTATACTCTAGTTAGCGGTACTCGTACCGTATACCGTATAGATACCCGCCTGCCTGGCTGGCCTGATAAATCGTGTTCGATGGAACGTGAAACGTAACGCTTACGAGTGTGTCCCTCAGCAGTAGCTTTGCCCCTCAGCTTTTACCCCTCAGAATTATTTGATGACATCACAGGGACCTCGTCTATTAACCCTACTAAGCCCAAGCTATTTTGACCCCTGGCAGGCCCAAGGGGGGGGGGGGGGGCACATTGTGCCCCCCCCCCATATAACTTTTTTATTATTTGATGTATCATCGTCATATTTGGTACATTGGTAGATTAACTCATACTCTACATGACCGTACATTTGAATTTTCTCAAGGTCACCCATGGAGGGCGCTATTTACCAAAATATAAAGAAATACATAGGAAATATGCTTAAAACACGATTTTTCTGTATAATTTCTTTATCCCCATTATATATGTCTTATTATAGAGCAATCATTTTCATATTTGCCACAAATGATAAGCAAGTGGAATCTTATTATTTGCTATGATTGAAATTTCTCAAGGTCACCACGTGGGGGCGCTATTCATATCAACATAAAGAAATAAATAATGAGACCTGAGATAAAATGTTTGGGATTGGTACATGTATAGTTATGACATTTCATATTTGCATAATAGTGGAACTTTGAGATTGCAAATTGATAATATGATAAACTAATGATATTAGAGACATAACTTGGGTGAAGGAATCAAAATAACACAAAATAGAAGGGCATCTTTAGAAAATATTATTGTTTTCAATTATCTCTATTATATCTATTGTTTTATGCCTTTGTAACATAAAAACAAAGGAAATAATAAGAAAAACTTTCCAGGACCATAATTACTTAAAAT
The DNA here is from genome assembly GCF_040938485.1 of Diadema antillarum. Taxonomy (NCBI): domain Eukaryota; kingdom Metazoa; phylum Echinodermata; class Echinoidea; order Diadematoida; family Diadematidae; genus Diadema; species Diadema antillarum. The sequence continues at coordinate 279,090 of NW_027272583.1, read as the reverse complement.
TTTGCTCCTTCAGCAAATTTCAGCCAAGAAACACCCATTTCATACACTGTAATTCTGTTAAATAAAATGGGAACAGAAAAAAGATGCAAAATCTGACTGACATGGTTGTCAGTTTGTGGTTGCCATGGCAACCAGCAACATCAAATATAACTAAATTATATATCAAAATGTTCGCAATAAGATTTTAGGTTGAATTTGGTTGAAATCGGATTAAGGGCGAAGGAGTGGTAAAGGAAAATCTGGTAGGGGGGGGGGGCACAATGTGCCCCCCCCCCCCTTGGGCTTTATAGGGTTAAAGATGTTGACATACAGATTGTGTGTTCACCAAAAAAATATTGCTCCACCCCGCTCCCGCCGAGTGCTGAGTGGGAGTGCAGTCTTTTGTTTAAAAATTGTGTCAATTTAGATGTTGTAAATAGAGAAAAAATATTTTTCATTCAGTTGCTGCTTACGACATCAAGCAATATAAGATTATTAGTAAAATGAAGCATATGTTGTATAGAAAATAATTTTGAAAATGGAACTGATTTCAGACTTTTTAGGCCTATACAACACATATCGTAGCTTTGTTGATGATAGAAATATGTAAAGAAAACGATATCATTACAAATGAATTCTTAAGTAAGTATTGTTGTCTTTGCAACCATGCTACCAAGACAGTAACTCCTGTCTACTGATCATATTTGTGATATTTTTTTATGATTGTTCGTAGAAATAAAGCCAAAATAGACTTGTTGTGTTGCACATAATTTTTATCTCAAAATAATCGTTACAATTCAAATAAGAATATGGTAGATACCAAACATTTGACATTAGACAACAAATCCTTTAAATAGCATGCATGAGACAAATAAAAATGACAACCCTTTTATTCATAAAAGACACACAAAATCAATACTGACTTTGCAAAACATTAGACTGTATATATATATATATATATATATATATATATAATATATTATATTAGATTCAATCAAATATATATAAAATGATACTATAAAAAAGAACCAGTATGACGTAACAGATGCTTGAATTTTTAGCTAAAAAAAAATCGCCAACAGTCAAATAATGTTGACGACTTTCTATAATAATATGTACATCGGAATTCACAGAAAACATATGAAAAGTTTAAGTATGATTGTATTGCATAAACAAACATATTTGTATTTTATTTACATCTTGAAATATAAGGGTGTGTAATGATTGGCAGACTTTAGAAGTCATTGATGCACTACCATATTTTAATTTCGTACAAATTCAAATTGCTTTCTTTGGCAGTTAGAAAAGTTTTGGGGTTTGGGAAGAATAAGTACCATAATAAAATGGAACAGATAAAATGTAAGCATAGTTATGAGCTAATAAGATATACCTTAGCAAATCATATTTCAGTCAAGTAAAACGATAGACTCTTTAATGAATATGAATATGATCATTCTAACTGAAATTCCTATGTTATACAAGACCTGAAAAAAATTGCAGATTCATAAGCTTTCAAACGTGTTACACCAATTTTCAATAATATTAATATCATATTACACACATCCGCACTTATGCATGAGTGAAAAAAATATAAGAAATCCAACATAAATGACATACAAACACGAAAAATGAATCATAAAAACAAAGATATGTAAAATGGCAATATGAATGACAAAGAAAACATGTCAATCACGACAAAAATACAATTAGGAGGATGAACAAACATGGGCAGCCGAAAGCATGATATAATGAATGGTTACAGATGAGCGAGAAGAAAAAATGCTGCAATATCTTAAAACTTACTTCCCTCTTTTCTCTTGTGATAGAGCTCAAGTTGTTAATGATTTGAATGCTCTTGGGTAGATAATTAAAATTAATAATATATAGCTTAAATGCAGTGACGAACAGACTATGCATGCTTTTAAGAATTTGTTATTCGTGTGGGCAACGATACAATGTTATCATTGTAGTGAACACTGTAATAATGCTCTCCTAACACACTTTCAGAAAATTGGCTCTGAATGGCTTTATCTATTCAAACTACAACGTTGTTTTTTTTTTTCTTTTCAACGATCATGTAAACGGCACAACTGATTTGCTGTGCCACTTTGTTAAACCAATCATTCTCCCCAACAAAATACAGGCTCTATTCTGTACAGTCTGGTGTCTTTTCAAGTCCAATTCACCCACAAGATAAAATAGTAATGAAGTTAGGTTGAATAATTGTTCTATACAATAGCATATCTGTCTCGGATGCATTTGCGAGGATCCTGTTATTTCTTTTATTCTAATCTCACCTTTATACACTGGAGCAAATAGAGGAAGAAGCAATTAACAACTATTGACTTCCTCTGTTTTAATTTTTGATAAATAAAGCTGTGTCTTCCAAGGCCTGGTGTGGTAGAAACAAATTATGCGCACAGGAAAAATTTCGCCTGAATATTTTCCTGCGAATTGAATTGAATAAGCTGAATTGAATTGACTTTATTACCATTTCATGGGGTGGGAAAACCCTAATTAGCAGAGTTGGTATCCATGTGCTGGGTACACGTACGTAAACAAATAATAGTAAAATGCAAAAAAAAAAAAAGAAAGTGGGAGAAAAATTATATACGGCTCAAATGCAAATGAATTTCACGGATACAAAAAGAAAAATACATATAAAATAACACAAGATGTATGGTACACACAATCTTGAACAGGTGTATGGTTCTCCTTCCTTGTCCACAGTGTATCTTCCATCACACTAAAGTTTAACTACATTGGGGACGATATCCATTGTTTGGTGCTGTTTATAGCTTTTTGTAACTTTTTTCGTTATTTCTTCTTAGTTCTTTATAAAATGTGATAGGATGGACTAAAAGGTCTCCGTTCATCTTAGGCTATGCTTTCACTATTGTTATTATCAGTTGCAGAGTTATCGAAAGATTCAAAGTCGTTGAAGTTATCACTGACCTTTAGACTTGTAACCCATTTTAGAATATTGAAGTGTTTCGCTGACTCTGTATACCAAATTTCTGTAATATATTAGACTTTAACCTTGTTAACTTAAACTTGTTAATAAATGGTTTATATCGAACTTAATCTTGGTATGCTACTGGGGACTAATTAAATTACGTGATAAACATAATCTAAGATACTAAGGTCATATACATGTATATATATATATATATATATATATATATATATATATATTTGTGTGTGTGTGTGTGTGTATGTGTATTCATATATAATTTACATAATTCAAAAGTTCTTGTTGATATTGCCAAAGGTATCAACACCAAGGATCATAATGAACCCGAAGAAAGAGAGCAGAATACAAAGTTGGAGGGTCTCCATAGCAACAGCGATGGTATGGTAGTCGTTCGTCAAGGCATTTCTTGGCTTCCATTGAGTGGCAAGTGGTGGGACATATACCAGGCGTCCGTGCTTTGCAGACAGCTCGGATTTCCGGGCGTTCTTGACGCCTATAGCCTAGATGGGCGAATCTACAGTAATCCAAGTGCGCCCCAAATCATACAGTTCCGCTGCAAGGGAGACGAAACCAGTTTAGCAGAGTGCGAGAGCTACGTCGACAGTTCCATTTCGACGGCAGGAAATGATTTCGGAAGCGATAGAAACTACTTGCTGGCAGGAGTGGCGTGCCGTTCCCACGACAGTGAGATTTGATCCCCTTGGGTGTTTTTATATGTGTGTGTGTGTGTGTGTGCGCGAGCGCGCACGCGTTTGTTGGTGTGTATATGTTTGTTGCATTTGGAATCTCTTTTGATATCCTTATGTTTCACTTTTGTTTTGTTTTCGAGAGAAACGCAGACATTAAAAAAAAACAATTACACCATAGAAGATGCAGGCACATCCTCTAAAGTATGACACTGGAAAAAAAAATCCATGTATACAATCACGGTGAGATTTACTATATAAGATTAGTACTAGTTTACTTATCTTCGTAAACATACCGGTATATTCGATATTTCTATGCCATTTTAGCAATCGATCAACACCGATGTAATTAAAGCTGCGTACTATATCGACTCGGTCAATTTGGAAGCGATGATTCATACATTCATGCCATTGCGTTTTGTCGACAGGTGTCATGAACCCATGGATAAATTCAATCTTTCAAATTATTATTGTCACATCCACATAAATATTCATGGTATTTATTTTCACACGTTTCAAATAAGAATTCAGTTTCACTTGTACTTGGTAAGAATATATTATTATGTTACCGTCGCAGAGAGGTATATTACTCCGACAATAGCTTGTCTAATATACAAATGAAGTTACATTCATATTTCAAACGTGTACTACGGTGTGTCGGCATAAAGCTGGACACTGGTAAAGGATATCTGTGCGTTAAGATCATTTATACTGTAGGCAGTAAAACTCTAATGTGCACACCCTGCTCAAAACCCATAAAAAGTTTAAGCAAGTTTCTTGGTAGAATCTTTCGATATATTGCAAGCATATGATATGGGTCAAGACGGGTTCTCAAGCCACTTCCAGAACTATGTTTTCACTTTAAAGTGCTAACAAAAGGTGATTGAAATAAGAGCGAGTTAGGAGATGCAGTTTCGTAGAAAATGGAGAAACGCGTGTTGCGCAGAATTTCAATGGAAATATGTTAGTCACAATTTGTTTTTATTAAATGTATTAAACCTTCAAGGAACACATTCAGTTTGACACTCTTCATGGCGACAAACATACGCAAGAGTTGATAGTGATTAACTCTTTTGGCTCGATTGTATCTTTTTTTTAAGATGCTTTAACGGGCACCGGTCCTTTAGGTCTGGAGAGTTATACTGTCTCCGATTCTCAATTGTCCGCATCAAGTGAATTTGACGCAAATCACGGGGCGAAAAGATGCCGACTCAACCTGGCCCGTGTGGGTGATCTGAGAGGAGCGTGGTCGGCTCGTCATAACGATGGTAGCCAATGGATACAGGTAATTAATCATGAATTTTGTATCTATGGCATTGTGATTATGAACAGTATGATTTCTTTTTAACGAATTGCCGATATCTTGCAGCAAATAATTCAGTCAGAAAGTCTGGGCAAGTGGCAGGATCACTGTCGATACAACTTTTTAAAACGCTTTATGTATTCTTTTCAAGCTGAATCACCCCTCCTCATATTTTTTTTGGGGGGTGCTTAATACCGTTTAATGCCCCCCCCCCCCAAATAGAATTACAACGGGACCCTCCGCAACAACTTTAAAAATAGTGAGTCAATCCAACAGGGTATGAAACTCTAACTTATTATCCACATTTTACAGAAAACCCCATCCGACTTGCCTCAGTGGTCAAAGAGAAAAAAGGATTTTTGTAGAGCATGTCAGGAATCCCTTCCCTCCAAGTTCTGTTCACAGTGTTCACACATTTTCAAGAGCATCCAAGCGCTAAACTTGGAAGAAACAGACCCATGACATGCTTTACAACAATCTACATTTCTCTGTGAGTATTTATAACCAAATTGAATAGGATTTTCTGCGAAATATAGCTAAGATATCATTACTCAAGACCCCGAAAGACAGTTTAATCGTATTGGAAGTTATCGATGCGAAAATCCGATTGTAATTTTTTGGGGTCATAATGTACTGAAGAGACCCGGGGGTCCATGCGCTCACCTGAGTGTCGCAGACTCATTCTAGGGAAAAATATTTTTGAATATTTCTTGATATGGGAGGTTGGGTTCCTCTGGGGCACCAAAGCGGATGGAGCATGGTGCCAATCCAAACAAATTGAGATCCTATCTCCCTATACGGGAATGCTATGACCAGCCAAGTTTGGTGAAAATCCATCATGTTGTTTTCAAGACGAAGGTGAAATGTACAATTTAAGCGTTTAAATCCCTCACGAGGCTTGGGGGGGGGGGGCACCCTTGGGTCTGCAATGAACAAACTCGAAACTACAGTCATCAATATACTAGCTCGCAGTATCATTAACTTAGGTTTATCACTTCTGGTTCTAGAAAAGCAGATTTTCAATACCGGTGTTGAGTTCATGAAAATCTATCTGCGTCATACATGACCGGAGGAGTTCAACACTCACACTGTACGGATTATTACGTATCCCCTGGTACCTATTCCAACCTCCCCTTCCTCCTCACAGGTGAATTTCTTGACTCCTTACCGCGTCGTTGCCGTGGCAACTCAGGGACGCCGGGACTGCTGCGATCAGTGGGTACGAAACTACAGGGTGGCCTGCAGCTTGGATGGAACAACCTTTGATGTTGTTCAAGACAACTCTACCATTCCCGGAACAGACAGGGTGAGGATTAATATTCCAATCCTTTTTTTTTTTCATTCTTTTTTTTTTTTTGATAACTGAATACTGGAAGCACAAATTGTCATTTTTAGGTTTTTCAGGTTCGGTGAGTGCAGAAATGTTACAGGAACACATCGCTAAGACTATAGTAAATAGAAAATCGGACTTCTGGTTCCAAAGTCATTTTCCGTCGTCGTTGGAAAAGAAAGCTCCGAGCGTGATATTACAGAAATGAAACAATTTTCCTTCATGTATATGCTTTGTTTTGTTCTGCATCGGTTTTTTAAGGCATAAAAGAAGACCGCACAACCTATAAAGAGGTTTTGAAATTACCATAAAATTATCAGAGTCAAATATCGATTGCGTGTTTACTCTTCATCGCAAAATAAAAAAAAATTGTGGAATTATCTTAATAGATCTTCATCTTAATAAGTTTTTATCACGATGTTAGGAAGTGTTTTATCCCTGTAATCTGCAAATAGATTTAAGTACAGTGTGCTGTCGTCAAACCTAACTTGTGTGTTAAAACATAATTTCAATAATGAAAGAAAACTGCCGGTCCCATAACGAAAGTGGTCTGTAATCGGATGGCTTGTCTACATTTCCATCTTCCACTATTTGATCTGCATTCTGCTATTTTTGCACTAACTGAAGTTATATCAAATTAGGTGTGGCGTCGTCGCTGAAAAGGAGGCGACGCGAATTCGCGAATCTGTGGAACGCCCCGCTCTAGAGAAAATAGAAAAATAAAGAAAATCTCATGTAATTTCATATCGTAGCACAATGACATATCACTTGACTTATACCTGATTCAGAAGGCATGAAAGAAACTGCATAACTCTAAAGAATTTGTTATAACAAGCCAACGGAAAGTGTGTTCGTTATAAGAAAAGATTAAACGTACTTAAAAGAAAAGCCCTATATAGGAATAAAGCTTAAAAAGAACATAATATGACTGAAACTTGTAAAAGGCAAAGTTGAAAGAAACTTGCGACACCATAGGAAACTTGTTCAGGCTTTATCGTTCTTTTTTCTCCCATCACTGTATCGAGAACCTTTATACACGGAGAGTCACTTAGTTACATTCTAATAACTTTAAATGCATTTCTTATACATTATGTAAAAAAAGACAAATAATTCAGACATTAGAAAAAAACAAGGTCTTTGCATCATAGTAAGAACTGATATGGCTCATAAGCTACATGCAATCAAAGGTATAGAGAGAGCAAACAGTTTTCTGTTTTCGCTTAAAAAGAATTTTAAGGCTGTGAAACCCTGGTGAAATTTTGTCAAAGAAAATTCAATCAGTGTTTGTTTCATATCTCAAACATTAGAAACTACTTCACAATATTCTTTGATATGGGATTTGGAAATGTGCACAGTTTGGTAACCTTTTCCTCTTCTCAATATTCGGTTTTTCTTCCCTTGTTTACTTTGAAATTAAGATCTTCACAGGAAACTCGGATCGCAACACCACTGTGACGAACCAGCTTCCCGTACCCGTCGTCTGTCAGTACGTGCGCATTTTGCCTTTGACCTGGTATGGCCACATTAGCATGCGCATGGAATTATACGGAGGAGGCCCATTGCACGGAAAGGACGAAGGACTGGAATAGCACAATACTGTGCAAGAAATATAGCAAACAAGACAAACAAAATGCATCAAGAGTTCCTAACAGTAGGTCCTAGCAAGGATATGCGGCTATATGGGAAGCACAAATTCCCGTTATTTCATTCAGTGAAAACAAAACCCCTTCTTATATTTGTTACTGCCAAGGTAAAAAAACCAACAAAAAATCCACTGGAGGTCTTCATTTTTGCATATTTTAAAACAATAAGTGCTAAGCTTTAATATTTTATTACTTCTTAAGATTGGACCATTTTACGCACTCAAAAAGTGCTTAAAATAAGAGAGAGAGAGAGAGAAAGAGCGTTATAAGAAGCCGTTTCATGGAAAAGGAAGTAAGGAAGGATTTAAAGATTAGGGTCACTCAGGTGCGCTGTGCAGAAGTAACAATAGAATTTGTTTTATTTAACAGGGGAAAAGGCACTTATCCCGAAAAAACCCACATAATGTGTTCATTAAAAATGCTAAGAGCCCGATGTTTGCTTTTCTTAAGACGCTAAATTTTGAAAATAGGTAAAGAAGAAAATGTATGAATAACTCCCCCCCCCCCCCTATAGCACAATATTAAAACAATTAAGACAATATATCCGAATACTTTGGTCCACTGCAGAGCATTTAGAAATTTTCCACACCGAACATAATCCTACAACGTGTAGCACGTCAATTGTATTTCCATATTGTATATATTTGTGTAGCTTTCTTAAAGGGATGGTGCAGTTCGGTTGAGATGGGTCTTGAAGTTTTCCAATATTTTTTGATGACTTTTTTTAAGATAATGTAAAACGTCTTGTGAAATATGAAAGAGCATCATAATACTTCTCCAAGGAATTCAAAGTTTATTCATTGAAAATTATCTTTAAAATGGCTGAGATATTTTAAAAGAAAGCAATGAGAAGTACTAATAATAGATGGCACCCACCTTTTGTTAAGATCTCTTCCTTGCTTTACTCTGTTTTTTTTTTTTTTGGATGTCCCAGCCATTTCTAACTGATTTTAATCAAATTAACTTTCAATTCCTGTAAGAATTATATGCTTTTCAACATTTCATGAAGTTGTTTCTATGTATCTCGCAAATAGTTAAAAGTTGAATTCTCACCTCAACCAATACTATGCCATCCTTTAAAGAATCATGGATATCCGAAATAAGTCTCAACAAACTGAAAGAAAGTTAGAGGGAGAAAAACGAACGAAAATCCTGCTAATCTGTTGCAGACATGGTAGAGGAAAATGGTTGTGTATAATGTATCATAATTTTCTAAAATGACAAGTTTAATAGAGGCGTGAGTGTAAATTGCGTTGAAAAGATTTTTTTCTTTAAATTAACGAAAAAGTTTTGTGTTCCAGGCTATTACTATTAAGTTGATAAAGAGCAGCAATAAAAAAGGAGGGCACAATGAATGAGAATAACAAGATCAAACTGGAGAAGAGCGCAGACCTCCGCCAAGCAGCTACTTTCCATCAATGATCTTATGGAAAGAACTTTCACATACTTTCCTGGACGCTTCTGATTATCAAAACACACCATCTTCAAGGGTTTTGTGCAAGGAATCTTCTGGGCTTGACAATTTTTGTTTCGGATCATCATTTGCCGTTTTATCATCGTTTTTTCAAGTTTTCCCTGCTCTATTTGAGTTTGGAATTTTTGACAGGTTTTCAAGTCATCACAGCGTTGTTATCCACAGAAGTCTTGGTAACAGGCGTGTGCGCTCTCTGACTCCCGGGAAACGCATCCAACTTTACGCGCATTTTTACAATTACGCACTTTACCAGTGACGCAGGCTCATTGTGACATCATTGGAGTTGTGGATATCAACGCGATCCTCAATTGTGACGTCATCAGAGTTAAAGGATCGAAGGAAACAACGATTGGATTTCATCGGTTGTATTACGAGATCGAGGGATTTGTGGTTTGTAGATTCATATCAACATTGCATCACATGTCAAGCCAGGATGCATCAAGTAAGATCTTTCCATAATATTCTCTTCATGTAGAATTCTATAGTATAGGCCTATTCATATCTAGACTAGCAGTTATGGGGAAAGTTAAAGATATATGTGGCGTGTGTGGAAAAGGAGTTACAGGGAAAACAGGAGGTATCCAGTGTGAGGGAAATTGCCAGTTATGGTTCCATCCGCATTGCATTAATCTAAACTACCATGAATATATAGATTTAGGGAATAGCTCCGTTATATGGATTTGCAATAAGTGCGGAATGCATAACATTGGAATTAGTATGACGACAGGGATTGGTAGCGATATTTTGGGGTTTTCGTCTAACGATAACACTTTTGATGCTCTCGACTCGGGCTCAGAAGAGGAGGAAGAAAATGCAGATGACGTTAGTAATACGTCATTCACACAGAGCAGGGGCGGATCCAGGAATTCTGTAAAGGGGGGGGGGGGGGCGTGACTGATATTTCTGGTGGTACTTCCGGGTTTCATCTCATTTTTTTCTTTTTATTTCTTTTGTTTTTGACGAGAAATAAAGGGGGGGGGGGGCGTGCGCCGGTTGCGCCCCCCTCTGGATCCGCCACTGCAGAGTGATATTGGTTCACCACTTCATATGTCTTCACCCAGTAGAAAAGTTGTAAGACCTAGGAAGTCTAACTTCCTTTCCATTAAGATTCTCAATGTCAACTGCCAAAGTATTCGCGCCAAAAAACAGTCTTTCCATCTTCTGACGCAAATACATGATCCAGAAGTTGTCATTGGTACTGAATCATGGCTGTCGTCATCAGTCAATAATAATGAGGTATTCCCAACTGATCAGTATCATATTGAAAGAAGAGATAGACCTAATGACCCTCATGGTAGAGTGTTTATTGCTACGAAGAGAGAACTTCTAGCTACAAGAGTAATCGAACTTGAAACAGATTGTGAAATTCTCTGGTGTAAATTAAATATGGTGGGATCTAAGACTCCTCATATTTCTACGTACTACAGGCCTCATGAAAATGACGAAGAGAGTCTTGCAGAGCTTCAACGATCCCTGTGTAAATTGAATCGCGATCATATGGTAGTCCTAGGAGGTGATTTTAACCTACCTGGATGGGATTGGGAAACCAGACAGGTGAAAGCATGTCATCACCCAGCGCTTCATCATGCTTTTGGTTCTATGCTTGATGACCATGGGTTAACGCAGGTAGTTAAGGAAACAACCAGGAAAGAAAACGTCCTTGATCTATTCCTAGTAAATAATCCAACGTTAGTCACCGATGTCTCAGTTGTACCAGGCATTTTAGATCATGATTGCCCACTTCTCACGACTGCTGGTTGTCCAACTCGCCAGAAGCTAGTAAGAAGGAAAATCAACATCTACAGCAAAGCGGATTGGGAGAAATTTGCTGATTTCATGCAAGGTGTAGGCAAGGAAATTGAAGATAAGCTTGACTTTTGCTCAGTGAATGAGGCTTGGGTTATGTTCAAGAATGGAATAGAGAAGGGAATGACAGAGTTTGTTCCACATAAGATGACATCCAAAAAGAATGAAATACCTTGGATTACAAACACGATTAAAAGGTTGATCAAAAGGAGAGATAGGTTGAACAAAAAAAGTCGGAACATGAAATTGAGAAACCACGGGGTAGTCCCTTTTCAATTGGAGGAAGAGTTGAAAGCTATTAAGAAATCACTGCAACAGGAGCTAAGGAGGGCTTATTGGAATTATGTGGAATCTCTCTTCTCTATCGATGAAGATACCACAGAATTTGAGAGTATGAAGAGATTTTGGGGCTTCATCAAACACAACAGGACTGTTAATACAGGAATAAGAGAACTGAAAAGTGATGGTATTACGATAACTGATCCGATTGCATGGGCTGAAGCATTGAACCAACAGTTCAAAAGTGTTTTCACCAAGGAAACTCCTATACCGAATGACTTACTACCGGAATCCTCAGACTTTGAAGAAATGGAGGATATTTTGTTTACATCAAAGGGTGTAGAAAAGTTGCTTTGTGGTTTGAAGATATACAAGGCCCCTGGACCGGATGGTATAACTCCACGAGTCTTGAAGCAGCTGGCAAAAATTCTGGCTCCAATTCTTTGCAATATATTCCGGTTGTCATATGAATTAAGTGAAATACCAAATGATTGGCGTGAAGCAAATGTTGTACCAGTCTACAAGAAAGGTAGTCGATCTACTCCTGTAAACTATCGCCCCATTTCGCTGACATGTATTTGCTGCAAACTAATGGAACACGTTTTAGCCAGCAAAATTATGAAGCACGGGGACGAAAATAACATCATTTTTCCCCTGCAATATGGCTTCCGTAAGAACATGTCATGTGAACAACAATTACTTGGTTTCACAAGCGATTTACATAGGAACTTGGATGCAGGGTGTCAAACAGATGTCCTAATCATGGATTTCTCAAAAGCTTTTGACAAGGTTGGACATGAGCGGCTTTTACGTAAACTGGACTACTACGGTATCAGGGGGGAAAAATCTGAAATGGATTCAAAGTTTTCTCAATGGAAGAAGTCAGAGGGTCGTTTTGGATGGTTTTAAATCTTCTCCAATAGCGGTGGGATCTTGGGTGCCTCAAGGGTCGGTTCTTGGGCCTTGCCTCTTTCTGCTTTACATCAATGACTTGCCTGATGGTCTCGCGTCAAAGGTTCGCCTTTTTGCCGATGATGTAATTTCCTACATGACCATCGACAATCAACATCATACGCAAAATCTTCAAGAGGACTTAAACAAAATTGGTGACTGGGCGAAAAAAATGGATGATGGATTTGAACACGGATAAGTGTAAGGTTTTGACAATATCCAGGAAAAGAAGAAAGGTGCAACACGTGTATCACCTAAATAACGCCCCTCTTGAATCTGTTGAATCCGTGAAGTACTTGGGTGTAACCATCACTTCTGATTTGAAGTGGACCCAACACATCAACAATACTGTCAATAAAGCAAATAACGTGCTTGCATTTCTAAGACGCAATCTTCGCATAAAATCTTCTGATGTTAAAGTCACAGCTTACAAAACGTTGGTTCGACCAATTGTTGAGTATGCTTCCACAGTTTGGGATCCATCTACCAAGAACCTAATCCATCAAGTGGAAATGGTCCAGAGAAGAGCTGCGCGATTCACTTTAAATCGCTATCATAACACCTCGAGTGTCACCAAAATGCTACAAGAACTTAATTGGACCACTCTGGAACAGCGCAGAGAAAATGACAGGCTAATTATGATGTACAAAATACACAATAATCTTGCACTTCTTTCAGCACAGGACTATATTATCAAACAGGCTACTCAGTTGACGAGAGCCTCGCAACCACACTCCTATCAGGTACCATATTCGAGAACAGTAAGGAACTGGAATTCCCTGTCGTCAGAAATTGTTTCAGCGCCATCTGTGGGATCATTTCGAAACCGTCTAACGGTTGATCACAGTGGCTAGTTATTTTCGTCATATTTTCTATGTGCTTGTAAATATCTGTAAATAAATTGTATGATAATGTAAATAGCACCAGTCTGCAAGAATCTTCAGTCTATTGAAGGAGGCAGACTTAATCAGAAGAAGAAGAAGAAGAAGATCTTCTCTTCCCGAAAGATACTGAGTAAGTGAATCCAATTCATACGTGTGCGTGCTGAAAATCGCCCGAGTTCCAAATATAGAAGCCTTTTGTTACGTCATCAAATTTCAGCTGCGCGGCGCGCCTCGCCCACAGAAATAGCCATGTCTACACCTATCCAAAAACTTGTAGTTATACTAACTACGAGCGCAAAAATGCGTTCCCCTAACCACGACAAAACTTCGATGCCGTTCATACCTACATGCAGTTAGCAAAACCTCGAAGTAAAGATAACTACGATAGAAAATAAAGGGCGCCTAGTTTGCACATAGGGTTGCGCACTATTGTGGAAAAAACTGAGCGTCATGGTTAACAAAACTCCGTTCACATCTGTCATAGTTTAAGCGCTTAAACCACGACAACACCCTAAGAAATCTTGTGGTGTTGTCGTGGTGTCTTCGCCTTAAGGTTTTGTCGTGGTTTTCTAAACTACATGCGTCTACATCTACGCTAACTTGGAGTTTAGTGCCTCGTAGTTTACAAAACCTCGAGGTTTAGAAAACCTTAAGGTAAAGGGACCTAGGTGTGAACCTCACTAATGTATATAGTTCTGTGGCCTCGCCCTAGCAGAAACTATGCCATGCGCATTTTAGTGCATGTATGAAAACCAAAGCGTCTTTGATGAAAAATGCTCAGCTAGAACTCCCAAGTTCGTTGACCCTACCAGCCAAAATATCGAAAATCTTTCATAAAATCCATAGAAGTTTCCCTATCACTATCAAAATGAAATCATCCATTTCTTTTGTCGTTCTCACAAAAATATTTCTTGCAAGTTTTTAGGCGAATCCGTTCAAAATTTTTTGAGTTATTTTGCACACGGACAAACAAACAAAGAAACAAAGAAACGGTAATGAAAATATAACCTCCCTTGGTGGAGGTATAATGATGCAATAACAGCAGTGGGTGAAATGCATACTGTAAAGATTTTCATCGTGCTTTATAGCAGCCAAACAAACGGATGGGGGGATACGTATTTCCTTAGTAAAAGATAAACATGAAATTGTAACATATTATACCTTTTTTTTTTGTTTACATCCTGTTTATACGACAGGAATCCTCTAAGCATGTCAAGTACGTGGTTTCCGAAAAGTTGAGGGTACACAAATTTCATGGTGAATGTCTCGGTTGATTTAAGGTATTCCTCGAAAGATCCTGCTTTTGTTTTTCTTTCCATATCATTTCAGAATAGTGCGGCAGTATTGTTATTATTAGTGAACAGGTGACCAAACCACGGCGGTCAGCTGACAGCAAGCCGGGTGTCGTGAAGCGGAATGTGATTGACCAAGAGTATTATCAATATTCATCTATACCCTTCATTCTTGATCATTACGTCTACACTCACTGATTTCAGTAAATTTTATCCAATTCATTCATTTATGGTTTTATTCTTCCATACGACATGTTATGAGAAAATTTCAAATTACACTTGAGTATATGTTTCTTTCCTACAAGATGAAAATTACTTGTTTTTAATAGTAATCAACAAATTCTAAGCAAACCCAGACTCAACGCATTGCCTATGATATAAGAAACTTAAGAATTTGATTTTCAAGCCAAAAACGTCAACTTTCTTTACAAAACTAACTTCAAACAGGACTGATGGGACAAAAAGAAAACCCACATATATAATCAAATACAAAACAAACAGGAAAGCAACGATTCAAGACTGTAAATGTAGCCCTAAAGGCCTATTTGCTGTCAATGGGGAGACGAAAGGGGGATTATCAAGGAAGTGCCTCGAAAGTCGGAATAGCTGGCATATCAAGCGCAGGCTGTCGTGATAAAATATGAATGATGACTGTCGACAGAAAATTGTTATGTATCAATAGATCATTTATTGGCATCTTATTGAAGTTTCCCAATCCTTTGTTTGTGCATGTGTGTGTGTGTGTGTGTGTGTGTGTGTGTGGGCTAGCGGGATTACATTTTCATACGATTAAAGGTATTGTTTACCATTTCGAACAGTGATAAAATAAAGTTCGAGTTATTACATATTATTTTGCTGGATATGTTTAGGTCAGTTGTATCACATAACATCCTACCATTAAAAAATGCAATAAAGCCTGAGATATAAGGAGATATCACTATCTTTCTCAATAAATCATAGTTGTAAACAGTTTACTTTAGAAAATTCTTTTATATATTTGTATATTTAATAAAATCTAATGTTTTGATTAGACATGTTTTGATTGAACATTTTTGCATGGGTAGTTTCTATCCTTAACTCACATTTTAGGACTATTTCGAAGCACTATAGCTGGGTTTTTGTTTCATCTTCAAATGGTAAATAATGCCTTTATATCCTTAAATCATTGGGTTAAGAATCTCATCAGTGTTCGCCACCTTGGTATATGTAGAATGCATCATAAACTATAAATGTTCATCATCCTTATGAGTGGCGGTGTCTAGTATTCATGATATTGTCATGCATTTTCGTTAAGATATTCGATGTAACCTTATGTATTATAACATTACATGTTTTTCATTGCTTTCATGGCTATTGTACTAGTCTATGTAAAGGATGTCTCGCTAACGCTATTGCAAATTACTAGTTTAGTTAGTCCAATCTCAAATTGCTTTGCATTCAGCGGAGTTCTCTCTTTGTTCATTTTCTCTTTGTTCGTCTGACCTTCACAAGTCTGTTCTATACTCTTACCATTTTGACCTTGTGCTCACTTGTTCTTCTGACTTTCACATGTCCTTTCGGTGCTTCCCTCGCTTTTACCTTGTTCTCACTTCAGTACTTTCGCTCCGTCCCTTCTCAATTTGACTTTGCTTGGTCTTTCAGAACTCCTGCCTTGCTCTCCTAAGTTCATCTTTGTCCTTGCTCTTACCCTTCGCCCTTACCTCTCACTGTCCTTCAGCCTTTTCATCTTGCTCCCTTTGCCCTTAACTCTCACTGTCCTGCAGCCCTTTCTGCTTGCTTCTAATGTTGACCTTCCCCTGTCCTTGTATCCTCTCCTTCCCTATGACTTTGAGCTCTTTATCTATGTGCTCAAAGACGTCCTTCTCCTATATACTCCGCAGCGCGATAAACATCTTTCTCGTGACCTTCATGACTGGTCCTCTCTATCTCTCTCGAACAAGAGGAGCTTGTTTGAAAGAGGTATATACAATAAGACAGACTTTATGCTTATTTTGCTCACTTGCTTCAAAGAAGTTATCGAGAGGAGATGGAGTGAAACATTTGTCAACAGAAGAGTGAAACCTGTGTTTGAACAGCGAGAGAGTAACCAACGAAAGAGATAAAGAGTCAACCAGTCTAGACACAGTCTCCAGTCTTGATAGCTTATTGTATTAGTTAGATAAGTCCTTCACCGCATCGCACCTCTCATGCCGGGCGAGACATCCTCAAAATCCATCCCTGTAAATGTGTTCGAGTGATTCACCATAATAAACTTCTTTAACCGTGATTTCTGCCTGATGACTGTAATTTCTCCCTGAATTTCGGCATCCATTGACAATAAACTTCAACATATAGCGGGACTTTATTTTGGGACTTTCACAGAATAGGAAATATATTCAGCCCATCTTCGACAAATACAAGTCGCCGTTACAATATGGTGGCACTAGATATCTGACAATAAATGCATTACACAGAACACTTGCATGTGTTCCCTGTTCATTGATTTTTGCGTTTAAGACTAGCAGAAGAAAGGAAAGATGTATCATATCCGTCTTCAATTCAATACAAAAAATTATATACAGTAGTTTCTGAGTGTTTAACCGAGTATGCATTTTGATGCAACTGGTAGACTTGACAAAGCGAACAATAAGTTAACATTTTCTGAGAGAACAAAAAAAAAAACCATGTTGAACAGACCCCTCACTGTTCTTTTTAAAGCTTAATACGGAAGAAAATCTTATGTTTGGCATATTTACACCTCATTCGAAAGATAATTCCGTTGTGAACACGATCGTGATACTGTCTTTTTCTCACCAAATTTCGGTTAAATTTCATTCTTATTTCGGAGGGAAAGTGTCAATTTTCCCGGTAGATATTGTGTGCATTATTATCTTCATCAATCTGAACTACAGTTTCTTCCGTATTATGATGCAGTTTTCTTTGAGAATCGCATTTTTAAAACGCCATTCGAGTCTTGGCAATCAGGATTCGTCGGAATACATTTTGTGTTGTAGTCTACCATTGACCATTGAATTGAGCGAACTTCACATCTGGTCTAGATTACTAGAGTGCACTGTATTGAAGTCTTATTCGGCGCAAGTTACGAGGTAAATAAATCATGTTTTTACTGAGAATTTTTGTTATTAAATTAGGTATAATTGTTAAATAATAATGATGAGGAGGAGGAAGTACAGGGCGCTCATGAATACTAGTCCGTGTACACCCTGGCAGAAAGAAAAAACTAGGCCTAAATATATATAAATTTTTAGCAGAGTCAGGAATAACCGAACAAACCGAGCACGTCTCAAAATTTCTTTCTGATAGCATTTCAATCCTTACATTCTCCAATCAAATTCCAATTGTGACGAGATAAATTACATCAAAGAAAAATTGCAACAATCTTGCTCACAGCTGCGAAAAGTATAGAAAGATCAGCAAATTGGGGTGAAATCCACTATCAAAAACTAAATGGATTGTAGATCTAGCACTACGGCTTCAAAACGTCTGATTGTTTGTATGTAACTGAAATTCAGACTCTGCTTGATATGATCAATTTGGTACGGTGAATTTTGAGATAGATGTCTACATGGATACGGAAGTACGCCAGCACCACCGTTACCATACTGTAACAGCGCCAGCGATGGGATCGAAGAAATAAAGAAACAAACTGGTAATGCATTTTTGGCCGATAAAGTATGACTTTTTTCCATAAAGACTGGTGAAGAAGGCGTAGGACGCCGAAAATGTGAGTCAATGGATCACCGAAGCGATGCAGCTTTTTATTTTTTGTAATATATATTCAATTCAATTCAATTCAATTTAATTCAACTTTATTTTTACTTCCATCAAATAAACAAAGAAATATTTGTAATACTTGCAGAACATAATTTGACAAGGTACATAAATATGAAAATGAGAAGTAGATGCGATTACATCTTTGTTGATAATAACATATTAAAGCGTATAATACAAGTCAACCAAGGATGAGGATGGAAGTGGAGGGTCCCACTATTGAAACAAAGAAAGGGAAAACTGACCAGAAACAAATTTATTCCAAAGTTTATTTACATCCTTTGGGTTTATGTCAGGTTAATGTGTGCGTGTGTGTGTGTGTGTGTGTGTGTGTGTGTGGCACACATACACACACTATAACTTCTGACCAGGGCTTTCAATAGCTCAGTCGGTAGAGCACCGGTCTGGTAATCCGGAGGTATCGGGTTCGAATCCCGATGAAAACCCATTTTTTTTTGCTCAAATTTTTCACTATTTATCATTTGTTTCTGGTCAGTTTTCCCATTTTTTGTTTCAATATATATATATATATATATACATATATATATATATATATATATATATACACTGTATACATATGTATATATACACAAAAAAAAAACTGGTAATGCATTTTTAACAATAAAGAATAAGTTTATTCGACTCAAATTTTCAGCGGCCTCAGCCTTCTTCATGAGTCTTAAAGAAGGCAGAGCCGCTGAAAATTTGAGTCGAATAAACTCATTCTTTATTGGCAAAAATGCATTACCAGTTTATTTCTTCATTTCTCTGTGTATGTGTGTGTGTGTGTGTGTGTGTGTGTGTTTGTGTGAGGGTGTGTCTGTGTGTGTCTGTGTCTGTGTACATACATTGAGAGTTTGGTCACATTTGTATTAACACAGATTGAAGTCACCATCAAAGTAGAGTAAGATAAAAGCTTTCTCGTGATACAACCATTATTTTGTAACATAATGAGGAATGTGCTTCAAGTTTGGATTAAATATATCAGTTTCTTACTATTTTCTTTATCTTTCGGGAGCTTTCATGGAAAATATTTCAACTTGAAGAAAATGGAGTTAACTCGTTTTGGGACCGAACCCTACATACTGTTTACCGGCATGATATGAATATATTTGTGTCTGTTTGTCTGTGTGTCTGTTTATGTATTCAACTATAAATACCACCCACCCTCCCATCCCCATGCCCTCACACACACACACACACACACACACACACACACACACACACACATACACACACACACGCACATACGATGAATGCGCATCGCCATGACACTGAACTGGGAGACACAATGCCAGTCGGACTGCATCTAGAAGTGCGACGAATACTACCCTAACATCGTCCTTGCTGTGTCGCAGTTGTAGTTGGGTGTTCACACATGTCTTCGTGAAAGTAGAAACGACGCTCTCGACTGGAAGACGAAATACCGACTGATGGCAGTACAGAGCAATGTCGGTAATGTTCTTACTTAAACCCAGCCATCTGTGAAGCTGTTTCGTCACCCTGACTCTCATTATTTCCACGGATGAGATGGGAAAGTAGTAAATCTTAAGTTTTCATTGTAAACGGGGTAGAATGATGAAATTGAAGATCCAGTACTTCATCACTCCTGTCACAGCGGACTCATCTACTTTCTCTAACCACTTAAACAAAATCTGTGAGGCGTCCAGACATGCCGCATTGTCGCCGAGTGAATTATCAATCATCCTCCCAAGAAATTTCACAGGCTTGTTTTGTACGGGATAGATTGACCATCCATATTTCTCCTCTCCAGGACCAGTGATCTCAACTTGGCAGGTTTTATCCTCATCCTACTCCACTGTTTGAAGTCACTTACCTTGATCAACACTCCCTCTGCGCTTCGTACTGAAGTGTTGACTATCGTGACGTCGTCCATTTACTCCTTTAGGAGTTGAGTAAGTTGATGGTGACGAAGATAATTGGTGACAAGGTACAACCCATGAAAATTCCTACGGAGAATTTCTGCCAGTCTGAATTCCAACCTACAACACTAAAGGGCTTTTTACACTTGTGTTTCTTAACCCCGGACTTTCTCTGACCCAGGACTATCGTTAGTCCCGTACCAATTTTTTCAGCTTTTTACACTCGCCAATTAGTCCCGTACTATCTCTTGTCCGGGGCTAAGGAGAAAACTGACCTTTTTACACTCGTATTTCTTAGCCCCGGACTTTCCAAACCACATGAATATTCATAATTACGCTGTGTACTGTACACGTACACGCACGCACCGGCAGCACTTGATTTCCTCGTTTCTGATTGGTCAGTGAGGGTCGGACTTCGTCTCCGTCGCTTAGCCCAGGATTATTTTTTCGTTCTGCTTACACTCGCTTCCTTGGCACCGCAATTGCGGTTCTGACCCCTGCTATTTTGCAGGGCCAGATAGTACCGTACTATCGGTGGGGCTAGCCCACTTTGGCAAAAACGAGTGTAAACAGAAAGTGGGCTAAGGATAGTCCCGTACCAACGGTGTGGCTAAGCCCCCCCCCCCCCCCCCCCCCTTAGCCCCACCGTTGGTCCGGGGCTAAGCAAAAAAATTTACAAGTGTAAAAAGCCCTTTGATAGAGGCCCTGGTTGTAGTTATCAATCAGAGTCACTATCTCATCGGGTTGGTGATACCACTTCAAGGCGAAAACAATCGCTCCGTGGGGCACTGAACCATATGCGTTGGCGAGGTCCAACCAGATATTTACATGGCTTTTCTGGTTCCTCTTAGCGTCCTTTATCACTTCCCATAAAGTAGAGATGATATGCTTCCAAACCCCTGAATGTGTCCAAATTGTCATTCGCTCACATGTACCTTCTCCAAGCGTTTTGCATAGACAGCGAAAAACATCTTGGCTTCAATGTTTAGTAGAGAGATTGCACGAAACCTGTGATCACTTTCTCTTTCGCAGATAAAGACGTGGGAATTAGACGCCCCCTGCCACTCTCCATAGTATTGGAATCCGTTTTGTCCTCCACATACCCTGTATCCAACTCCAAATTAGACGAAGCAGTCGAGGGAATTGTTTGTACATCTTGTACGGCAGTCCATTCTGACCAGGGGACGAGGCGTTCGTCGCAATCCGTACAATGTCTCTTACTGACTTCCTCAAATGAAGGTGGTGTCTCGCTGAACCGGTCATCAGGGAAGTCGGGGGAGGGGGGGCGTACTCCATGGCTACGCCTCGAACCCCTCGCTCAAAGATGATTGTCAAGATCATCCTGAGAACATTTCAGTTGAGATTTACTTCAGAGCATCAGCAGCATCATTGTCAAAATAAGTCCATTCACGCACATCAGACATTCATTGGCCATCTAACACGAGAGCGGCGCTCTACCTTCTCCAAAACTTCCTTGTCATGAATCTCTGGCAGCTTCTGATTAGTTGTGTGGTATTTATCCAAACTATCATCATGCCCCGATTTACTATTGGTTATCAATAAACGGTTCAAGGACTCACCATAATGGGTCTTTACTTTGGTGTATACGCCGCCCTCGCGTTCCCTTGAAATGACCCCTTTAATTGCGTTCTTTAACCATTTTCGTTGCTCCCTGCACATCTGTTGCCATAGAAGGTATAACTCCAAGGGTCTATTTTCTTACTTTATTTTATAGGCTTGCCTAAAAAGCTATATCGTTACACCGACTGATAAACTCTATTTATTATTTATCTTTTATCCAGGGATAGATCGTACAACCTGCTACTAATCGGTGCAGATTTTGCATTCAGTAATGAGTTTTGTGTCGCACTGGCTACCAGAGCAGTACGTGACATTTGTTGGCAATTAATTATTGTTTTTGTTATTATTTCTTATTTTTATGCGTGTGTGCGTGTGTGTTTCAACGGTAGCTATGATAATCTAGGCAGGTTTTGTTGAGCGCTGGGTGATTGTATTTTGATAGAGACTCCTGTTGACTTAGAGGAAGAGACATGCTAGGAAATTTGAGGAAGGGCTGAAGATTGCTAGAGATTGCTTGGGAAGAGATTATTATTTTGTTTTTATTTCTGATTTTTATACGTGCGTGCGTGTGTTACCCTGCTTCAACGGCAGCTATGATAGTCTAGACAGGTTTCGTTAAGTGATTTCATAATTTGCCAGACTGTTGTGACTGAGACACGGGCTGTAAAGCCATTTCTGTGACGATAGTAAAGAGATTCGAACACTGCAGGGGAACAATTGCAGACTGAACACGCAGCTGTTGTTGACCCAGCGGAAGAGACATGCTTGGAAATTCGAGGAAGGGCTGAAGATTGCTTTAGATAACTTTAACATGAAGACCATCTCCGGGTAAGCACAAAGACGTTACCATCATTACATTCAAGTTATTTTGATACTGCCATGGTTAATTTGCAAGATTTTACGGAGCTAGAGTCCTAAAGCGTTTCAAGCCTCACGCCGTAAAGAGATTTAGGACCTATAGGTAGGTCTATACTGTTGCAGCAACCCCATTCGCAGATCTTTGGAAAGTATACCGGGATGCCGATCATGCCATGTGCCAATGGAGGTGCCGAAGTGACAGGATTGTGTAGTCTCTCTTATGTACAATAAAAGTGACAGTGTGTGTATGAATTATTTATTGATCGAAACAATCCTCCCCCCCCCCAAAAAAAAAATGCACCGATAGATTAGAGAATAATGATATGAAGACATTACACAGCTAATTACCTTTGTCACGCAGATTGACATTAAAAAGTGGTTATAGATCGATTCGTCAAAAACATAGCATGATTTTCTTTTTGACAATTACAAGACTTACAAATTTTGCTGATCCTCTTGGGTTTCAGCTCTGATGAAGTTTGCAAATCGTCACCATGGTTACCCAATACGTTCTTCGATAATATGAAAGTGAAATCTCTGGGATATAATCGCCTTATGGAGGGATGTGTACGTTTTTGTGTGATTAGACCTAAATTTCTGGGAGATGTACAGTGCAACCATTTTTCCGCCAGCACAGCCATTGGCCGTAGACTGCAGTTGTTATGAGTGTATAAAAAGGAGGAAAGGGAGAGAGAGAAAAAAAACAACAACTTCCCATTCCAGTATTTCTCTCATCTCCTTTGCCTTAAGAGTCTCTGACCAAGATCTATTATGAAAAGAAATTTCCTCCTTAGTGACGCGTTCTGAGAATCTGCGTGTAGCTCCCTTCTAGTCATTAGCAAAGTGAAGAAAGCGATATAAAAAAAAAGAAAACTTGATGTTAGATGAAAAACAAATAAAATACTAATCACTTTTTTACCCTTTCATCAGGATAACTTTGGTTCATTGGTTCGCATTGCTGACATTGTTAGGTGAGTATGATTCGATGAATACTCGATGGCACTTTAAGTTTTGAAACTGCATCCGTAAAGCCATTATACAGGGTATTCCTAAAAAAGAAAAGGTAACCGAAGTTTAAAGGTCAGCTATGTCAAGAATACATGGTTTATTTTTCTGAAAAGTTTACCAAAATTCAAAGGGGCCCATCAGCTTTAATTTGACACCTTGCCTGCGCCACCATTGTCACGGATCACAGAGTTAGGATCCTTCGGAGGTGAAGAGTACAAAACCTACTTTTTCCAAGTTTTTTGGTGTGTACGAATCGAAACCAACTTTTCTGTAAGTTTTTGGTTTCATCGTTTGTTTGTTTCTCACACCAATTTTTAATGAAATGCTATCCTCTCTGTTAACATTTTGCAAGTGACTGTAATTCAGAATCTCTGGTAAGCACATTTGATTTTATTTATTTATTCATTTTACATCATTCAGCCCTTACCTTTTATGCATCAATAACACCTTCGACGTGTCCACCTCCCCTGTCGACAAAAAGCTATGAACGACGCTGCATGTCTCGCACTGCTCTTCTAACCATATGTTTTGGATCATGACGAAGAACATCGATCTCATGCCAAATACGTACAATAATATGTGTGTCATCCAGATCACGTGGTGGGGATGTGTATACCCTGCATTTTAGGTATCCCCAGAAGAAAAAGTCACAGGGTGTGAAGTCAGGAGATCGTGGAGGCCATTTCACCTCATGATTGAGGGCTATTATGCGTTGGACAAATACCTCTATCAGCCTCTCACGGACAACTCGAAGATGGTGAGCTGGAGCACCATCCTGTAACCACCAAAGGTGTCGGAACACTCCTCGATCCTGTCTATCAAAGTTTTCTTACAGCTAGGGCAGAATGTCCTCATTGATCAAGTCTTAGTACAATCCACCATTCATTTTTTTCTGTTGAAACTTCGCAACTACCACACAGGCCAGCCCACACACTCCATTTTGTCTGCTCGTGTTTTACATTGCAATTGAACACTGGCTGATTGCCTGCAGCCGCGTACTTCACGACATAGTGGGTGTTCACTTTCCCGTCTACAAAGTCTATGAAAATGCGGCTTCGTCACCAGTAACATGGTTTCTCAGGAAATTTGCATCGCCGTCAATCCTGCCCAGGACTCCTTGTAGAAATCACTCTCAAGCAGTTGATGACTCTCATGCAATTTGTAAGGATACATGTACAAACCAAAATTTGGAAAAGGTAGGTTTTGTACCCTTCACCTTCGAAAAAGGCCAGTTGCCCGCGCCAGGAGTGGGCTATTTTGGCGCTGCTGAAGCAGGTGCCGATCGAAGAGTTTAAGAACGACAGCAGCGCCAGGCTTCGGCCAAAATTTATTGCACGGTCAAAGGTCACAATTACCTAGCCGTGCCCTCCGCCGGAGCGCACGTTCAGTTACCATGGTAGTTATCCCTTACATGGCCGAGTTCGTGAATGGGCCATCGTAAAAGTAGCGCGGCCCTGCTCCATGTTACTGAACGCAATTTTTACTGCTTGGCGCGGGCCAAATTAGCTCGGGCCAGGGGCTGGCTAAAAAATTGTGAGTTACTGAAAGGGGTATAAGATTCTGTGATCCGTAACATTGATGACTCAAGCAAGGTGTCTAATTAAAGCTGATGAGTTAGTTCGGATTAATTATTGTAAGCATTTCACAAGAATAAACCATATGAATTTGACATAGCTGACTTTTGAACTTTGGTCACCTTTTTACGAAACTGCTGTATAAATGTGGATTGAATGATACCAGAAATACTACTGGAACATAATTATCTGTGAAAATATTGGGATAATCCGGGAAGCGATTAAAGAGTTATGAATCTGTAAAGTTTTGGTGCCGTTATCAGTGGATATGTAAACCTATTAACTTCATGACGTCATTATGGACAATATAAAGAAACTTTAAAGAAAAAATAATATTTTCACTTTGAACAATAATGACAAACAACTTGACTCTTTCAGAAAGCAACATATTACTAGTACCATCTCTAATTATGTCGATAATAAGTAGATGGAATGTAAAATTCTCATGAAATATGAAATTTAGCGGAATTCTCCTTAGATTATTTTCTTGATATTGCTGTCAACAAAATGACGCCATAAAATTTAGCAGTCTTCTCAAGCAAGGGCGGCGCCGAAACTGCAAGAATTCGTAACTTTGGATCGATTGTTCGATTTTCCCCAAACATTACTTAATGATTGTGTTCCATTAATATCGCAGCTTACAGTCAATTTTTATTTTCTTGAAACAGAGCTCATGAAGCTTTATTTGATAAGACAGTGAAAAGACGAATAAATCTCATGACTTTTTTTTAACGTTTTGACTGTAAAAGACATACAGATGCTTTTTCCCTTACTATGTAAAAAAAAAAAAAAGACTTCGATACGGATGGTCATTTTTCGATCCATTTCCAACACACTGCCAAGGATGGACGACGACGTTGCAGAAAAATAATGTAGATATCTTTTTTTAAGAGTGAAAAGAGTCTGTTCCATGGGCATAGTCTATTTAGAAATAAAGAGAAAATGAAATCGTCAAGACGGTAACAGTTTCATTCACAATGTGTATGCTGTGAAAAAAAAAACCCACACAAATCTTTCTTTTGACATGAAGGGAAAACGTATGATGATTCTTTCACTGGTTGATTGAAGTCATGATACGGTAAAGTTGCTGTCTTATTTTCATTGTGACCGATGTAAAATTTGACCTGGCACTAGACTGCTAGACGACGAAATTACTAAAATGACCCCTTTTCTCTCTCTCTCTCTCTCTCTCTCTCTCTCTCTTAAAAGTAGAATACACAGAAAGTCTCTTGGCAAATCATAGTTAAGTATCAAATTGCACTTTCAGGAAAAGTACACCCAACTAGATGTATTCTAATGTGACAGCGGAAAATTGTTGTTCTTGTTGTTGTGGTTTTTATCGATCAGATTCTCTTTGTCACAATCTAATGCACACATACACACACACCACAAACCAAGACATACCTTGTAACCACATATTTAGAATGTATATTCAGCAGAAGTGTAGCTTAACATGTGATCAGTGCAGTGAGCGTTCAGGTCATTTTCTTTAAGTGGATGGGTTAATTTTTTCTTATGCACCGTGATAGTTTTGCTTCGCTTATTTTCCATGCTCGTCCTGATTGGATATTCTCGCTTTTGTTACTTTTCGTTATTCCTTTGCTGATAACCTTCTTAACCGTTCTGCCATGTCAAGGGCCGGTGGTAAATGTGGCTCACTCTTCCGCAACTTACCACAATTCTCCGATCTGCGACGAAGGTGATGTTGAGCAGTTAGGAATCCCGAAGCACGTGCTTGACCGCCAACGATTCTATTTCGATGGCAATCGGAAATTTTTTGTCTTGAAGAGACGGTGTGTCCAACAAGGTAGGAGCATCCATGGGTGTATGCGTACTTGTTTTGAAAGTTCTATCAGTCACCGTTGTTGTTGGTAGTATTGCTAATGCGATAATTATTTTTTTTTTACATTTAATTGATCTTATCACATCGAATTCCAAGTTCAATACTTCGTCAAGTGTATATTGTTTGATATGTGTGATTTTGTGCCCGACGTCAGTGCGTGCGGCATTATTTCAGCCACATAGAAGTGTGCAAAAATAAACCCAAATTGACCTGTTTTCATTGAACGATATGATTGAATTCAAATTGTAAAGTAAGCAGGTATGCTGTGAAATAATGGAGCTACGCTTGGTTAACTTCTTCATATCGCGTGCCTTCCCTCTTATATTTACTATATTTTTCCACGTGTATACAGATTGCCTGTCGGCACCCTGCCCTGAAGGTTCAACTTGTGTTGAAACAATCCGGGGACACTCTTGTGAGCATCATTTAATTATTCATTGATCTCTCAGTTGCACTCACTTTCGTGTATAAGCTACGCCGGTAGTGCCAAACTGTCTACTGTTGAGCGAGTAGCAGACAATTCGCTCCATTTCATATTTTTATGCCTTTCAAAGCAAATACAATTTTTAAGGGAACCTACATGCATACATAATAAATGATCCACTTGTTCGAAGCGCATTGGTGAAGCGCAAGCTAATACGATAAAAAACCATTACTCCTATTTTTTTTTTTTTTGGCACTAAATTACAATTTCTATTTGTCTGCATCTACTGAAGTGTGAAGTCTTTTCAGGTCTCGAAAGTTCCAATTCATCCACAAGATGGAAATATTATCAACTGTGGTTGAATGATTGCTTCTATTATTTGTTTTTAATTCTAATCTCGTCTTTATGCACTGTTGGAAAGATAGGAAGAAATAATAAACATGAATTGACATTCTGTGTTTAAATTTTGGATATGCAGTGTCTCCCAACTGCATAGATTACATGATATACAAACTATACAGGCCCTATTTCATATGTGTATATTGATACACAGTTTACGTAATTCAAATGTTCTTTTTGTGTCTGGCGGGAATATTGCTTAAAGGGACTGTACAGTACTGGTTGAGGTAGGGATTCATGTTTTGAACATTCCTAAGTGAGATAATGAAAAGCCTCTTATGAAATATGAAAGAGCATGTAATTTTAAGAAGGATTCAACGTTTATTTGATGAAAATTGGTTTTCAAATGGCTGAGATATCCAAAAAAGTACTAATAATAAAAGGCGACATGCCCCAACTTTATTAGTATATCTTTGTTTCACCTTGTTTTTGGATATCTCAGCCATTTCAAAACCGAATTTCATCGAATAAACTTTTGATACCCCTTAGAACCGCATGCTCTTTGACATCTCACAGAGTAGTTTCTGAATATCTCACAAAATGTTAAAAGCAAAATCTTCACCTCGACCAGAACTGTACACACCCTTTAAGGTATCAACACCAAAGATCATGTTGAACCCGAGGAAGGAGAGCAGGGTGCAAAATTGCACGGTCTCCATAGCAACAGCGATGGTACGGTACTAGTCGTTCGTCAAGGCATTTCTTGGCTTCCACTGAGTGGCCAGTGGTGGAATATCTACCAGGCGTCCGTGCTTTGCAGACAGCTCGGGTTTCCAGGCGCCCATGACGTCTATAGTCTAGATGGGCGCATCTATAGTCAATCAAGTGCACCCTCCATCATGCACTTCCGCTGCGTGGGCAACGAGACCAGTCTGGCAGCGTGCGACAGTTATGTCGACAATTCGAATTCTACTGCAGGACGTGACTTAAGCAGCGCTAGAAACTACTTGTTGGCAGGAGTCGTGTGCCGTTCCCATGACTGTGAGTTTTGTTCCTCCTGCATGTATGTGTGTCTGTGTGTGCGCGCGCGCAAAAGTGTGGGTTTGTTTGTAGACCAGAGCATTTTAACAAAATGTGCATTTTTTCATTGACACAGAGACATTATCTTACTAACCTTCTTAAGGATATAGTATTTTATATTTCTATGCCATTTAATTAATCGGTCTACAATATTAAAGCAATGCGAGCTGCTATACAGTAAGACTTGATCAGTTAGGATTCACGCATTGAGGCCACTATGTGTCATTGAGCCCATCAATAAATTCAGTCTTTTCAGCATTTAGAGTCAAATTATTTTTGACATCCAAGCATGAATACACTTTTCAAATAATTGAGTTTTACTTTCTTAAGATATATCGTCGCATAGATGTGAAGTGACGATAACATTATTAATACACAAACGATATCAAATTCTTACTTGAAACGTGTACTGCGGTGTGTCGACATAAAGCCAGACACTGAAAGATGATGTCTGTGCCGTAAGCATTGGTAAGATCGTTAATACTCTGGAAGCAGTGAAACTCAAATGTACCGCCCTGCTCAAAGCCCATAAAAGTCATAGATAAGGATTTTCTATAATGGACCACAATAGTAATTTGGTTAAACCGACTCACATTTTTAAAGATTGTCATAAACCTTGTCAAAATTTGATGCCTTAAAACGTTATTAACACTTCCTGTATGTAAGTTCAATTTAAATCTGTTCTCAACTGTTAAAGTAATTTCAGGGGCCGCGGAACGTTTATCAGCGTGTGTGTGTGTGGGGGGGGGGGGGGGCTGCGCAGTGGGGGGGGGGGGGGAGGAGTTGCATAAAGGTCATGCACACGAGGGTGTACCGCAAAAGGGATATTTCTCCTCCCACACGAAGGTGATTTTACATTTTCAGACCTGAAATTCAGCGATCTGGTGCAAACTTTTGGTGCAATACTTGGAATTTTTTCCAGCTCCCCCACCCCCCCCCCCAAAAAAAATATATTAATGGAAATAATTTGGACTTTTCTTCAGGAAAGTGTTAATAGCAAAATCACGGCATTTAGCTCTTATTCCGCGTGTGTATCATCTGTGTGTATGTACAGAGTCTAATGAGGTATGAGGGGAGGGTGTGGGAGGGGGATACCCCCTTCCGCTCGACGGAGCTTTTGCGTTTTTAAAATCAAGATAACGCGATCTGAAGAACACTTTATGTGAGAAATTCGGGTAGTGTGAATTTTTTCCCCGATTTTTCTCCTTTCTTTGTTTTTTTCTCTTTTTTTTTCACGATCCAAATATGTGGGAGGCTGCAGCCCCCCCCCCCCCCCCCACTGGTTCCGCGGCCCCTGATTTCTGCATAACAGACAGACAAACAAACAAACTAACGCCGATGAAAACAACATAACCTCCTTCCTTGGTGGAGATAACAATGATAATGAATATAAAATACTACAATACCCGTATTAGAATCAACCGTGTTAATCCTAATGGTCAAACGTTTTCTTCAGGTCAGTAAACACAGTCTATCTTTCTCTTCGATATCAAGTATTCATTGCAGGCGAAGCAACCTGGAAGATACTGGGAAAAGACATCTTTGACAGTAATATGACGGGCTACAAAATAATAGATCAGAGGTTTTCAAAAACGGTGTCCTGCTACGAGGCGTCCTGTTATTCGAGGTACAACGTTAGAGCTTATCTTCTGATTAAGACTTATTCGCGTCCGTTATTTAAGGTAAGAAGAACAAATGATCTAGTATGATAATCTCGATGATGAAGTACTGGTGAAATTAACAGCAACATAAGAAATTGATAATAAGCACGTTTATGCTGTAATATCCTTACATTATTTTGTTGTCGAATTTTAAAATTGGGTCATTGGGAGCTGCGTAAAATTGGTACCATGAAGAATTTATTCAATTTCTGTGTTTTTTTAATTCAATTTTGCAGATCGGTGACACAATAGTACTTCTGCCATTCATTTAGACCGTTCAAATTTGCATAAAGCATTTGAGTTCGGAGTAAGGAAAAGAAGGCGGCGACACGCGCATAACAGCATGGCGAGAACATAATCACGCAATTGACAATTCTATAACATTGACTCGTTCACTCCAGAAAAAGAAATATTTATACTCATTGGTTGTAAACAGATCCAGAACTATACCTCCCAAGATGGCATAGACTCTACTGATGGATTGTAAATAGATTGAAACGACCAACCTGTCTCGTGTGCCTAAAGCCTTTCGCGATCCTAATAACAATTTGACGATCAACGAAGTTACGAAATATACAGAGAGCAAAAACTTACATGATAATGGTCAACTCTGTTTCCGCTGATTATGTATCAACCATGGCAACATTGCGTGCATTAGGACAGTGCTACAACTTAGGCCCTTGGTATACTAATACATGCATCCCTGATGGTGCATTATATTGCTTGCACACCATCACGCACACATCAAAGCAATATGCCGTATACATAATATGGCAGATGAAAACAATACAGCTTCTAACAGGCTTGATAATTTGACTTCTGATGACTTGACTTGACTTGACGTGACATGACGTGACTTGAAATATGTGACGTCACATATAGTATATCTACACGTGAATTTGAAATTAGGGACATTCATATCAAATATTTGATAGAAAACACTCGAAGAATCACTACAGGGAAAGATAATCACCATTTCTGAATTTTCATGATGTAAGATTGCAAGGGGTATACAACTTATAGGGAATGGTACTTGCAAATACATATGCAATATGAAGAAATATTGAATTTAAATTGATAGATAGCTTTGGACTTTTATCAAACTGTGACTACGCTAGGGTACATTACTGGATGTCATCTTAATGGTGTAATAACCGATCACTCTACAAAAAGTAAAGTCGAGTTCTACACAATCCCTGATATGACACAAAACATGCCTTGCATGTTCGCCTAAGATCACACTCACACGTCACGTTTACCTGTGGCTATCTGTGAACCTTACTGACAAGCATTCAGATGTCCTGGCAGAATTCAAGTCTTGCAGTTGACCAATAGGGAGCTTTAGATTTTTGACGCGCGGACGTTCAGAGGGGAAAAAAAATGTTCTGAGCATGCGCAGAAACGCACGTCAAGTCGATCTATTTTTAGCTTGCGTCGCCTTAGTTTTTCACTACACGTACTGTTTGTTTTTTTTTTTTACGTCCGCTCAGTTTGCAACGTAGAGAGCTACTTAATGCACCGATCGTATGGGGGCGCCATTTTTTTTTTTTTTTTTTTTTTTTTTTTTTTTTTGTACGTTGCGTCCCAGCGTAATCTAAAGCTACTTTTCTACACGACGCAGGGGAGAGGAGAACGTCCAGCGCTAGCGTCGTCTCAAACGTCCGCGCATCAAAATCTAAAGCTCCCTAATGTCCTAAACGAAACAATGATAATGATAAAAGAATATTGGACTGACAGGAAACCCTAGATCACTCAGACGCTGGATAATGGTAGGGCTAGAATAGTAGCCAGGATCACTATAGAGATTGAACAGCAGGCGATAAGAGGACACGAAAGTGGTGGCGACACTGATCATCTTTATCATGACCAGAAACCTGGAGTGTACTAATAGTCAAATATTATACCGGATGCCAGAGCATTAATAAGGACGTTTCAAGGGATGAAGAACGCTTCCCAGAGGACACTCAAAGATCTGCTGGTCCTTTATAAAAGAGTCATCATTAAAACAACAGTTTCTGAAACCGAGAAAGATTGAATCTCTTGGAGATGTGCAGTACACACCGTTTGTTTAAAAAAAAGGCTGAAACTAGGCACAGAGCCATTTATAGACACGATGAAGGAGAACACGATGCCCATCTTCAGTCGGCCATAGACCAAGACTTTGTCAAAGCAGCAAGTGCAGCTAGCAGTAGTGAATATTAAGGGCAGTCTCTCCTCAAAGTTATACATTTCATATAGGTCGCATGATGGGAACCAGCTTGACCACTTCTTCTGCCCCGTGAACCGGGCAGCTTACTTGCACTGTCAACAGAAGAAAAACCGCACCCTGTTGTCGGAGCAGATCTATTCAATTGCCTTGCACCGACCAAAATGTGGCCAATGTCTTTTCCCTACAGCCTGTGAGGTACAACGAGAAAAAAAGCTGGGAAAGGTCATCGGCATAAGAATGTTTCCCCCTTTTGTCATGCAAAAAAAAAGAACTGGTCAGGCTACAGAACCATGGCAGAACAAAATTGAGCTCTGCAGATACTCTTATACGAGAGATTACACGTCTTTCTGTAGTTGTTGGCAAGGTTCGAATGAATGCAATATGCCGAACTTGGTTCCCCTGCTTTCCTGTCGTGTCAAACTTTACCATACCAGCCGGCACTACATCTATAGCGTGCATGTCTGCATGCCAACTGATGGAAACAAACTCTGGTTCTGAATCCTGACCTGCGAAGCCTATTTGACTGGGCCTGGACAAGGAAAACCCCCTGGGTGGAATCACCATGGGCAATCAGGGCAATTACCCCCGAGGACAGTGCCCTCCAACCTCACCCGGCTAAATACTGATTAGAGTAAAGATTAGGATTAGCGTTGGATATAGGCTAAGGGTTAGAGTTTTGGTTAGGGTTAGGGTCTGGGGAAGGGTCCGGGGTTATTGCCCAGGGGGGTAATTGCCCATACCCGGGCAAGACTGGCATGCACAGGCATCAAAGTCTTGTCACGAACCGATCCACTGCAGCTGCAAGAAGGAATGTACCGCCCTCTGAAAGTGCACTGCATTATGCCCATGTTCGGGAGTCTATTAGATACTATTAGATAGCTTAACATCAATTAAAGCGTCAGTATGGACGATTCCACAACTGCCATTTGCCGAAGGCTAACGAAAATACCCGAAAAGAGCCCTAATCGACCAGAGAATGTTTATTTTGAATTTGCCTCATGCATGATAATGATCTGAATGAAATCACCTCAAACATGACTGTCATTATATTGAATAATTTTTTATATACAAATATATAAATTCATAGCTTTCAAACACTGTTGATGGCTTGTCATATGTCTTTTTGTTATTTTAAAGCAAAGAAAAATGAGTCAATCGGCGCTTGCCCAGTTACTTGATTTCATTGTGGTGAAAAGGTTTACATGAGACGAGCCGAGGTTGTTTACGGTGTGTTTCTACGAAGCCTTCTGGACTGTAAAGAGACTCCGTTCACACTGCGGTTTAATGACGCTCGATCCCTGAAGGGATTCAAGGCGCCCCACAGATCTGTCGAAAAGGTAAACTAGATGTCCAGGTACTTTCTTATTTATTCTTATGGGGTAAGCATATATAAATACACGAATCAAGAGATTGAACAACACTGTAATTGCAACTAAGTGATAATGAGTAGCATTAATATGTACAAAGGTCCACTAGTGCTTCTCGCTTGCTTGATAAAGTTTTATGAAATTGGGAGGGTGATAACAGAATAAACAACAGAGTTTAATAGAACACAAACAATAGTGACAAACATTACCGAAGAGGAAATAAATGTATAAACTCATTAGTATGGGTATATATCTATACACATATGATATTATGTACACTCATATGCTATATTTATGATCTTAGAGTAAAGATAACATAAAAAGGTGTGAGCAGGTATCTGGGTTCTATTCCATAAAATGGTCGCTAGATACCAGCTCTTGATGAAATAGCAAGTGTCATGAATGTACCAAGATTCCCACCTTTGTTGACTTAAACATGTTTTTCTCCTTTTTAATAGTTTGTTGCCCATGCCCTTTATCTTAATTGTTGGCCAAAACTGAAAAGAAATTTAATGTTTATTATAAGTTTTGTAATAGCTGTTTTGTTTTTGCTTTTTCATGTGTGTGTATGCGTGTGTGTGTCCCTTGGACAGTGTTGAAGTACCGAGGTAATTTCATTTTTCATGTCAGCATAATATTGTGCTTACAATTGCTTCTCGACTTTTCTCTGGCAGAAGTTTATCTTACTTCCTGGAAAACTTGGCATGGTTTTCATCACATCAACAGCGTTCATCCTACGTGATTTCACCTTACAATTAGAATTTAAAGAAATGAGGCCCATGTGTCATTCCACTTTCATTGAGCTCATAACAGGTGAGTGAGCAAGGTATCAAAGTTTATAGCCTTATGTAAACCCTATAGGTTCTATAGTCATGTCAAGATTATGTCAATGCAATTCCAATCCATTCCATTCCATTCCATTTAATTCAATTCAATTTAGTTTAATTAAATCTAAAATGTCCTCCCTTCATCCGCAGGAAAGAGGTCTTCAAGATGGGGGATATTATAAAGGGATAACTATAATCCGATATCAGCTGCAATTACTATAATTGTGCTTTAAGAGCAAGTATACTTGCTATTAGCAGCAAAAAGGCAAGCTTAAGACGTATGCTATACAGTTATTAGCAAAATATGGAAGTACCCACAGTGACTACAATCCACTGCGCGCTAAGTCCAAATACATTTATGAGGAATTTACGCCTATTTATCACCCACAACTCGTGATAAGAAATTCAGGGCAGAACATATAGACAATAGTGCTATAATTATACATGTGACGTTAACAAAATTGGGAGGATACTACCAAGACACAACGAAATAAATTTGACTTGAAATTGAACTGGAACTGGAATTTGAAAGTGAAAGGATCGTAAAATCATTCAAAGGGCAAGTCTTTTAATCCTTTACATGGCATGAAAGTTTCAAAGAATTTTTTTTGATTTTTTTTTAATTGCCTGAATGGCTCTTTATCAGGTAGTCCGTTCAGCCTCACGAAAAAGTAGGATCGACCTTGTCAGGTATATCGTTGCCTAGCAAGGGGAAATCGTGAATTGAGTACACGGTACTGCGATTGTCTCGCCGTAAATTGTGGATTATATATGCGGTGTAGGAGGCAGCAGCAGCATGATTGAACTAGACCCGGAATTTGTCAAGACTGACAAATTAGGTGATCCGATTTTTTTTTTAAATCAATGATTCGAGTTTTCACCTGAGATTAGGGACATTGGTCGTGTGATGTTTGGATTCTCATTTTGAAAAGGGAGTCAGACCTGCCATCTGGGGTACCGAATTCCGTATACACTATCAAAGATGCAGAATGAAGTATATTTCACCTTTGACCCCACTTTGCACCCCGAAGATGGCATCTGAGCAAAAAGTGGTTATTTTGTGAAATGATTCTTGTAACATGGTCTTTGCGTGTGCAAAATATGGGAAAGATAAGACATGTATAGCCAAGATACAGGATGAAACAGCTACAACATATTAAAATCTGGGAGAAATTCACAGAAGAGTAGGTGAGCTAGTGCTCGATAAAGACCGTCATGTCAATTTTCATTTCCAGAAAAATTCCCTCCCATAGAGATAACACGTAAACTGGTTAAATTTGACAATGTTACATTATATCTATTTTCACGAGGTGAAGACATCATCCGATTAAAACTTTGATTAACAAAACTTAAAGAGTATTAAATTGGCTACAACATACTAAAATCTGGAAGAAATTCACCGAAGGGTAAGTGAGCTAGTTGTCGATAAAGACAATCAGGTCAATTTTCACATCTAGAAAAATTCCCTCCCATAGAGATAACACGTCATAACGAAGATACAGGAAGAAGTACATATGACCTTTGACCCCACTTTGCACAGACAAGACAGCCTCTAAGCCAAAAATGGTTATTTTGAGAAATGATCCTTGTAACATGGTCTTTACGTGTGCAAAATATGGGAAAGATAGGACATGTATTCATCAAGATACAGGATAAAACATTTATGACCTTTGACCCTAATTTACATACCCAAGATGGTGTCTGATCAAGTAGTTGTTATTTTGTGAAATAATGTACGTGACATGAACTAAACATGTGCAAAATATAGTGGTGATTGGATATGTTTTTCTTGAGTTATTGCAAAGAAAGTCGCAGAAAGGAAGAAATATTTCAATACATCGAAGATAAGCTTTAATTTCAACCAAGTTTTTGGACGTGATGCCGTATGAAAAAGCGAAGGGCACATTACAATAGCCCAAAGTCTCAGCTACAACATACTAAAATATGGGAGAAATTCACCGAAGCATAAGTGAGCTAGTGCTCGATAAAGATAGTCATGTCAGTTTTCATTTCCAGAAAAACTGCACTCCCATAGAGATAACACGTAAACTGGTCAAATTTGACAATGTTACTTTTAATCCATTTTTACGAGGTGATGCCGTCATCCAATCAAAATGTTGTTATCATACGACTGAAAGACCATTTAATAAGCTACAACATATTGAAATTTGGACGAAAATCAACAAAATAATAAGTGAGATACGCTTGAGTGAACTTAAAATTCGATGACGTCATTTTGAAAAATTACTTTTTTTACTTTATTAAGAAATTTGATATCTTTTCATCATTTTTCCAGCATCGCCAACCCATGAAATGACATGTACAACTCATCAGCTTTCAGAATATGTCAAGAAAATGGGGGGTCATTGTCCATCCTGACGAGTAAAATCGGATTTAAAATTGGCGGTTTTTTGGCATTGTTGCACTGTATATCGCCATTGACGCGCGCGCGGAATTTCAACTTTCACGGGCTCGTGTGACGTCATATTGAGTCGGATTGACTTGAAACTTGGTAGAAATATTCCTTGACATTTCAGGCATCTGATAAGTGTGAAAAAACGGGAAGTTTCTATTGCGTATGAGCTGTGCGTGCGTATATGTGCGCGCGCGTACGCGCCCGTCCAATTTTTTAAATTTTTCAAAAAATGCTTTAATTGGTCTGAAACGTGTGCAAAAAAAAAATTGAGCTCGATTTGAGCATACAAATATTTCAACGCACGCGTACGCGCACGTTTGAAGAGAAAATATGAATTTTGATTATATGAGTAGAATGCGCTTGACTTGAAATATATGTGACGTAAATTTCATTGAAAATTTTCATTCCATTAAAGAGATATGATTGAGAATGTGTTTTCATATAATGACGTCATAGTGACGTCAGGGTCGACTAATCACTATGATTTTATTTGAAGGATTGTCTTTGGGACATGATACATGTATGGTATAATTTTGACATTGATAGGAAGAGGACTTTCTGAGATTAGCGACACACAACTTTTGCGGAGAAAGAAGAAGAAAAAGAAGAAGAAGAACAAAGAATCAGTACAGATACAGAAGGTGATCCGAGAGGATACTCGGATCACCTAATTCATACAAGCACGCCTACGCAGTGGCGGATCCAGAGGGAAGCGAAACCGGCGCACGCCCCCCCCCCCCTTTATTTTTTCGTGAAAAATAAAAGAAATATAAAGGAAACTAGACTCGGAATTTGTCAAGACTGACAAATTAGGTGATCCGATTTTTTTTTAATCAATGATTCGAGTCCTGATCGCAATAGGCATGACCATATAGGTTTCATCTGTGTTTAGAGACATTGGCCGTGTGATATTTGGATTCTCATTTAGAAAAGAGAGTCAGGTCTGCCATCTTTGGTACCAAATTCGGTATACACTATAACGAAGATATAGAATGAGAGTATATTTGACCATTGACCCCACTTTGTACCCCCAAGATGGCATCTGAGCAAAAAGTGGTTATTTTGTTAAATGATTCTTGTAACATGGTCTTTGCGTGTGCAAAATATGGGAAAGATAAGACATGTATTCACCAAGATACAGGATGAAACATTTATGACCTTTGACCCTAATTTACATACCCAAGATGGTGTCTGATCAAGTAGTTGTTATTTTATGAAATAATGTACGTGATATGAACTAAACATGTGCAAAATAATAGGGATGATAGGGGCTGTTTTTCTTGAGTTATTGCAAAGAAAGTTGCAGAAAGAAAGAAATATCTCAATACATCGAAGATAAGTTTGATTTCAACCAAGTTTTTTGAAGTGATCTCGGCGTCGTTTGAAAAAATGGAGAGAAAATTGACGATAGCCCAAAGTCTCAGCTACAACATATTAAAATCTGGGAGAAATTCACCGAAGATTAAGTGAGCTAGTGCTCGATAAAGACCGGCATGTCACTTTTCATTTCCAGAAAAATTCCCTCCCTTAATAGAGATAACACGTAAACTGGTTAAATTTGACAAGGTTACATTATACCCATTTTCACGAGGTGAAGACATCACCCAATTAAAACTTTGATGAACAGAACTTAAAGGGGATGGCTAGTAACTGATCAGTGGGAATCAGTGGGAATGCTGGAGGATGAGTGTTCCAATCCTTGTGGGATTCATTTAAGAGTACACTATATATCTATTCTTGTGTGAAAATTATTTGCTTCAGAATGGTCTCATATTCAAGTAATGTGCAGTTTAATGTTTCCAGGTAAGCGTCCCTGGTCAGTGACGGGGCATTAACCTGCACATTACTTGAATATGAGACCGTTCTGAAGCAAATAATTTTCACACAACAGTAGATATATAATGTACTCTTGAATAAATCCCACAAGGAATGGAACAATCATCCCTCAGCATTCCCACTGATTCCCACTGATCGGTTACTAGCCACCCCCTTTAAAGAGTATTAAATTGGTTACAACATACTAAAATCTGGAAGAAATTCACCGAAGGGTAAGTGAGCTAGTCGTCGATAAAGACAATCAGGTCAATTTTCACATCTAGAAAAATTCCCTCCCATAGAGATAACACGTCATAACGAAGATACAGGAAGAAGTACACATGACCTTTGACCCCAATTTGCACAGACAAGATGGCCTCTAAGCCAAAAATGTTTTTTTTTTGAGAAATGATCCTTGTAACATGGTCTTTACGTGTGCAAAATATGGGAAAGATAGAACATGTATTCACCAAGATACAGGATAAAACATTTATAACCTTTGACCCTAATTTACATACCCAAGATCCTGTCTGATCAAGTAGTTGTTATTTTGTGAAAGAATGTACGTGACATGAACTAGACATGTGCAAAATATGGTGGTGATTGGATATGTTTTTCTTGAGTTATTGCAAAGAAAGTCGCAGAAAGGAAGAAATATTTCAATACATCGAAGATAAGCTTTAATTTCAACCAAGTTTTTGGACGTGATGCCGACTCCGTATGAAAAAGCGAAGGGCACATTACAATAGCCCAAAGTCTCAGCTACAACATACTAAAATATGGGAGAAATTCATCGAAGCATAAGTGAGCTAGTGCTCGATAAAGATAGTCATGTCAGTTTTCATTTCCAGAAAAACTGCACTCCCATAGAGATAACACGTAAACTGGTCAAATTTGACAATGTTACATTTAATCCATTTTTACGAGGTGATGCCGTCATCCAATCAAAATGTTGTTATCATATGACTGAAAGACCATTTAATAAGCTACAACATATTGAAATTTGGACGAAAATCAACAAAAGAATAAGTGAGATACGCTTGACTAAACTTAAAATTCGATGACGTCATTTTGAAAATTTACTTTTTTTACTTTATTAAGAAATTTGATATCTTTTCATCATTTTTCCAGTATCGCCAACCCATGAAATGACATGTACAACTCATCAGCTTTCAGAATATGTCAAGAAAATGGGGGGTCATTGTCCATCCTGACGAGTAAAATCGGATTTAAAATTGGCGGTTTTTTTTGCATTGTTGCACTGTATATCGCCACGTCACGGTCGACTAATCACTATGATTTTATTAGAAGGATCGTCTTTGGGACATGATACATGTATGGTATAATTTTGACATTGATAGGAAGAGGACTTTCCGAGATTACCTCTACACAACTTTTGCGGAGAAAGAAGAAGAAAAAGAAGAAGAACAAAGAATCAGTACAGATACAGAAGGTGATCCGAGAGGATACTCGGATCACCTAAAAATGAAATGAAACCCGGAAGTGCCACCAGAAATACATTGTATTAGTCACGCCCCCCCCCCCCCCCCCCCTTACCAGAATTCCTGGATCCGCCCCTGCCTACGTGGGTGAATCCGATTTGGGCTTAGGGCTTGGTTTGACGAATGGCTGCTTGTTCTTCGCCCTGTCCTCTGCATCTTGATCGAGCCCGACTCTTCCAGCTGACTCACTCGAAATAGGGTTGGGGCTACATTATCAGTCTTTGGGGTCTGAATTCATGATTTAAAAAAAAAAGTTTTCCACATAAGTATAGGGCCTATAGCACACGAGATTGCTTATCGCTCGATAGGTTGTTAGCGTAAGATTTAGCCTGTCAACGTGTCTTCCAAGGAAATATGCCGTTTGTCATCCACGTATCCAAAGAGTTGCAATTAAAAACGGTCAACAGTAAAGCGACTGTCCACACGTCTACTTGTCTTCTTTTCATACTGAAAAGATTTTTTCTCCTAAATGTAAACCTGATGCAAAAGCAAAATTATTATGAGTAACGTACGTATCCTTGGTATCCGAATAAATGCCAGATTATTTTGACTGTATCACAATACCTAAAAAGCACATAATCCCATTTAGGAACGTTTATTTTTTTCAAAATGGTATACATCGTGATTTCAAAATGGATAAATTTTCATGCATTATATTGCCCGCGTATTAGTCAAACTTAAAGTGGCTTCATCCGGGGCTACTTCCCCATGCTCCGTTGAAATCTGAATCCTCCATATCAACCAAAACCACACTATCCCTTTAATAACTTCAAAACTGTCTCTTGAACTGCCATTCAATTACGAAATTTATCACTCCTATTTCTCTAGAAATTGCGATTTTTTTGGGGGGGGGAGGGGGAAAGAAACCTATTTTCTTGCAAATTCATCAATTTTGTCAATTCAATCTGTTTTCTCCTCAAACGTAGCATGTGCACTGACATAAGTTGGTGCAAACGAAATGACGCCGATGTGGTTATTTCTGCTGTCTTTCCGAGTTCTGAATAGGGTATAGGAGATAGCAGAAATGGGAACGCAGTTTGGAAAAAAAAGAAAGAAAAGAAAACATTACCGAAAGTAATGGCAATCGTACATCTCAACTGTGATTGCTCTTTGGCGAAATAAAAAAAAAGAAGACAGAATCCAGTATGTATCTCACTGTCTCACATAAAATTAAATGATACATTTTAGACAACAAAACACATGAACTTTGACATCTTTCCGATTGTATGATTGTCGTTAGAATAGGTCCCATTGCTAGAATGAGCTGTAGCTATGGTGTTGGGCACTTCCGGGTTTTGTGAGGGGCCCGATCCCCCCCCCCCCCCACCCGCGGTTCCTCCGACCCTCAGATAATAACCGGGAGGAAATTATTGGTGTCTTACACCGCGTGATACACTTCTTGCGAAAACCATTATTGGCTGCATAATAGCCCGAGTTATTTTAAAAAATGCATTTTTTTTCAATATTTGTGAGCCCATGTCAAAAGGATCGAAAAGTCGCTGACGGCTGAGCGACAAAACCATGGACTTTCTGTTTTTCACATAATTTTCTAGTCTAATGCTTCATCTATCATCTGCCGAAATTTAGAAGGTAAATGATCAAAGGAAAGGCGCGAAATTAGCGTTTTGGGGGCCATGATTTTCCGAGTTTAAAGACACTCAGTCGTGGCGAGTGGTTTGTGCGGCACGGAGACGAACGCAACACGCTGCCTCCCCCATTCTGTATCAAATGTAGTGACCCCCGAATGAGAATAGCGCTGGCTCAATGGGTCAGCGAAAATACGGTAGGCTACAAGAGAGCTCCCTGTGCTTATCTCATAACCCAAAATGGCTGTCCCAGCGAGCCACGAGAGCTTCCGAATGGACGCACACTCTCA
The DNA here is from genome assembly GCF_040938485.1 of Diadema antillarum. Lineage (NCBI taxonomy): Eukaryota > Metazoa > Echinodermata > Echinoidea > Diadematoida > Diadematidae > Diadema > Diadema antillarum. The sequence continues at coordinate 236,455 of NW_027272583.1, read as the reverse complement.
GTGCGCATGCGCATGAAGAGAGGCCAAAAGAACCACGCGTCTTCTGGCCTCTCTCCTCCAATCACCGCAGCTCGCGGTGACAATATTTGTGTATGATGCGTATATACACACGCACACACACACACACACACACACACGCCGCAGCGTCTTCTGGCCTCTCTCCTCCAATCACCGCAGCTCGCGGTGACAATGTTTGTGTATGATGCGTACACACACACGCACACACATACACTAAAACTTGTTTCAGTGGTAGCATTACACAAACTTCGGTCGTTCGGAGTTTACGTACCATTAGGGATGGCGATCGGCTGCCTTTAAACGGAGCATGAACATTCTGAAGATTTGGATTTCGCGCCGCAGATAGACTCCGCCCCTAGCAACAAGGAAGTGATAATTTTGGTGAGTGCATGGCATCTTGGTTACTAATACAGTAGGTCGTGCGCAGACCACTGGAGCTAAGCTTGAATGAACATCGCCTCGGTTGCTTACTAGGAGCAGACCTTCTATCATCAACAGGTGAAAACTGTCTTATCTCCCATTGATCGCGATTGCGTCCGATGGAAAACTTTTAAGGCGGTTTTCTTGAAATGCCGATTTTGTAGACCACTCGACATGCTCTCTCAAAATCATCAATATCTCCGCAATCGAGTGATTTCATGAGTCGTGTCCTGTTTGCAAAAGAAGCTGAAGTGTAAAGAAATAATGTCATGCCATTTTCAGAACGTCAACCTCCCCCAAATTTCGGATCCCTTTATTGTAGCGGGTCACATTTTTTTTTTTGCTTTGAAATGAGACAAAAAAGTTGGTAATGCAATGCCTAATTATACAAACACAAATAGACGAAAGACCTTTCAATGTGCACGCACCGTTATCCCTATAATTTCTCATTCGGTTCGTCCCCCCTTTTTTTCTTTGCTTCCACCATCCCTTTCCCTTCCCTCCTTCCCTACCCCCCCCCCCCCCCTCCATTTGTCTGTACCTTTCTCTCTACCTGCAGGACCCCACTGTCGCGGATTTGTGCCAAAGGCTGGCTATGTCCGTAACGCAACTACCTTTTCGTGCCAGAATAGCAACTACTCCTTCTACACTCCCCGGATAAACGAACAGTGTGATCCCGTTCCCATGTTCCCAGGGATTTCATGTACTCACTATAACACCATCGCGGCAATGAAAACCATGATGCTTCTCGTTGACCTCGGCTCCCAATACTTTGTTGTAGGAGTACGACAGAGCATCAGCAAAGGGTGGTTTGCGGTCAGCTACGCTAAAGAAGGTGATTCTTTTATCGACATATCTGACGCTCTATCAAAGGTAAGAAAAAGGAATGAGTTTCTTGATTACATCAGGGACGTGATTACATTTAATCATGTATTGATGCTACTGATTGGTAAATAGCCATCGTAATTTGCCGACGTAAAAAAAAAGAATAAAGAGATATAAAATCATGGGCATGAATATTTGGGTGGGATGGAACCTGTATCCTGCTTTTTGCTGGATGAGCATCTAGCAATCAGGATTTGTTATTACTAATATTATCATTATCACTGATTATTATTATTATTATTATTATTAGTAGTAGTAGTAGTAGTAATAGTATCATCATCATCATCATTATCATCATTATGATTGTAATTCGTATTTCGGCTGTTACTCGAAACACTAAATAAACGCTTTTTATTGATGGCGATGAGGGTAATGTATCGATCAGTTGCAATAATACCATATCCACGTAACAATCACTGATAACAATATATATGAAGTCATCAAAAGGAGAATCATTACCAAACAAACAAACAACCAATAAACAAACAACCAAACAAAACAAAACATTGTGAAAGCCTGAGAAATTTCTTTTTTGTCTAAGAAGGACACGCCTCCCAAACCTTTTACTGAGGTCAATTAATGCCAGGAGAAAAAAAAAAACCCAGAAAATACAATAGATTATACACATTTGCAATCATAACATTTGATGATGTCTGTGAAGCGTAATTTGCTATCAATAGAATCAACATTATCACGTTATAAAATTATAAAACATTATAAAAACGAATCTATGAAAAGAAATCGTCATAATTTCCAATGTATATATTGATTGCTCTGTAGATGTTATTCTGTTATACTAATCTGACTTAGTTGATTTGAAGTAACATACAAATGAAGTAATTTTATTAATGTTTGACAAGGCATATCAAGTATTGCTCTTGCTCTGGGTCGTTTGCTTAGATATTTTTTTTTTGTACCAACAAGAGACATTGATCATTTCAAGAGAAAAGAAATAAAACATTCGTAAAGAATAGAAATTGAGAAGGTAGAGGAATGGAATGTAGAAATGTGCTGTCAGCATAAATCAAAACAGGAGAAACAAAGATCAATCAAAACTTTGTATAAAAGTTTACATTTTTAACAGATAAAATACATGTTGGGTTATCTTTATACTTCTTTGTTATATGTAGAAATAAAATAATGTTGTCCAAAGTTCGAAAATAAGAAATATATATATGTCTAATTTGAGTTGATACGTGGCTTGCTTTTTCTCGTGTCTTTTTCTTTTCACTTTTCCAACCAGAGTGTCCTAGTCTCTGCCTGTGAATCTTACAAATATGCGCTCGTCTATCCACCAGTGGTAGCAAGAAAGATTCGGGTTAAGATATTACCAAGTTTTGCCTATGTTCACGCCTGCGCTGAGGTAGTAATACGTGGTCAATCATTGGCCGAGTATGAGGGTAAGCATATCAATTGGAAGCTGAAATTACATGTTAAGTCATTTCTATATGTACTCTCATATACAAATATTTCTTCCATATGTCTTTATTTTTCCCTCCTGTTATTTATCTTCTTACACTCAACCTGCCTTGTGGCTGTAATGACGCATTTCCTACAGACCAACACATGTATACACACAAAAACCCAATCGTATAGAATATAAACACACATTACACATATATTATCTCATGACCTGTTTTTTAGCTCGAGCCTGATATTATCTACATAACAGGTTATGTAATATATATATATATGTATATATATATATATATATATATATATATATATATATAAGTTTGACTTTAAAGTTGGGTTTGAACCCGACTCAAGTTCATTTTGAAATTCCAAAACTATACATTCAATCACAATCAGACTAAAGATATATCTATTTGCCCTGATACCTTTATGGCTGCCATCTTTGTTTTTTTTTTTGATGATTTTTTTTTAAATCTCTGCCGTAAAACAAAGTCTCGTTACGTTCCACTATTAACTTTGGTGTCCATTACCCTAAACCAACATGCTCCATACAACAAAAGTGTATTATTTATTCTTTGAGGCAACCAACTTTTTTAATATATTCCGTCATCGTCATCATCTAGATTCAGCCATAAATCTACTTGAGTGACATTTTCCGAATCATTGACTCTTTAACGAGTGATCAGACATGACCGTTCCACTGATAGTATCCCACCAAGGAACAACATGCTTCTTGATAGAAATAGATGTAATCTCGTCGAAAACCAATCTTCTTTGCATAACGAGGCATCCAATGTCAAAGTCATCAAATGGTAATTATATATATATATATATATATATATATATATATATATGTACATATACATATATGTATGATAAGCTAAATTCAACCATAAACTCATTGGAATAACCAAATATGTTTCATTGTCTGTTTTTGCAAATGATCAGACATGGACGTTCCACTAGGTTAATGTCTAACCAAACAGCCAAAGAACCAATACAGTGTATGGTCCTTCTGACAGAAGTAGGTATAATCTCTTAGGCAACCATATTCTTTACGTAATTATCATCTCCATCGTTGGCATCATCAGCTTCAACTATGTTCTGTGTGTCCTCATTACTGTGAAATTTGCTGCAGCACCAATGGTATAAGAATAAGTGAAATGAATGAATAAAAATTCCGTATGGTATATTCAACCCAAGTTTGATTGAATTAAATGTTCTGTTTCATTGACTGTTTTACGAGTGATAATATATGAATGTTCTGCTTAATATTACATAAAATGAAAGTTCAAAAATAGCGCACCCGACTACCTGGCGGTGTTTTACATCGAGTAACATAGGATATATACATCAATGAATACCAGACATATACAATGATACACATTTAAAAATAAATCCATTTAACAAGTCAGTGACAAAATAAAAAAAAATCAATGTAAACATATTACATCTACAGATATTCACAAACATGAAAAAATTACATACCTCTGTAAAATGTGCATTAAAGATTTCTAATAACTTCATGATCTCTTTCATTAATTGTAAACTCCTCTGATGGTTCTAAAATGAACAGGAAGATTACTAAAAGGTTAACATGCAATATAAGTTGGCCTGGTAAAAATTAGAACGTGATTTTGGCATCGCAATAAGAGTATACGAGTTTCCGATATATAGACTGTAATTATCAAATGGAATGAATTCATCACTATATCATAATGTAGCATATCCGGGATTTCATCCCACCGAATCTAGGGTACCCACTGGACGATTACGCCAGACACTTCCTCTGACACTAACCGTCATCCTTATCCTAAACCTAATCCTACGCCTAGCTCAACTCTAACCCTAAACCTAATAACCCTAACCTTTATTCTAACCTTATCACTGACCAGTATTTAACCGAGGGAGGGGTAATTTTCCGGGGGGGGGGGGGGGTTATTGGTCTGATACGCATCCCATCATAAGGCAGACTTGTACATGATTGAAACTCTGAGATTGTCTTTGCTTACTTCTGATCAGCGGCAGGTTTCCGAGGTCAACTGCCTTGTGAACGCTTTCCCTTGGTGCCGTTAGGTGTAGGAGATGGAAGTATCCCGGACAGCAACCTCGATGCTTCGGCCGCCGTGGATCACAAGCGCTCCCCTTCATCTGGAAGGCGCGGTCATCGTTTAGGATGGTTGCCTAGTTCGTCAGAGCAATTTCCATGGTTTGAGGTATTGACGCGATGCTTCATCCATATTTTGTCTGACACTTTGTAACTGATAAAGTCAATTAAGGCTCGTAAGTCATAAGTGTGTGTGTGTGTTTAGTTAATGTAGATTTTTGGTAGCAATTTTCCGTACATTTGTCATTCAGTTCCTAAATCGGGTCATTGAAAAACACTCAAAAACAATACGTTCCATAACCTCAAGTTCAACTCATCATCGGTGGGAGCTAAACGTCGATGGTAAGGTTTTTGTTCCCTTAACCCTAACTAGGCCGGGGGGGGGGGGGGGGGGGGGGCCTCCGAGGCCCCCTTAGTCCAGTCAAAATACGACAAAAAGTGGGTTAACCCACAACTAATTGCAACAGAAACGATTCCACTTGCGTTTGACCCGGAGGAGCTATTAAAATAACATATTAAAAGTTCCCTAAAATTCGAGTGGTGGATCAGTGTCTAATTTGCATAAATTCAAAATGGCCGCCATACAACCTATTTATGCCTATATCTCGGGATATATAACCCACAGAAAGTAAATTCCAGTGTCTAAACCTATGTTTTTTAGGTCAAGGAATAAAAATATGTTATCTTTAGCAACTTTCAAGCATCCCTTTACATATTTTTGCATATATTTGCATATAATTACATACAAATGGCCGCCATATTGCCTGTGCAAGCCCATATCTTCGTATATCAGTAACGTAGTACACTCAGGAATAAGTCGCTATATGTCTGGACATAAAACCCGCAGAAAATAGATTCTGGTGTCTAAATCTTTGTTGTTGTTTTTTTAGGTCAAGGAATACAATTATGATGTAAGTAGTTACTTTCAAGCTTCCCTTTATACATTTTCTGCATATATTTGCATTCAATTAAATGCAAAATGGCCGCCATAATGCCTCTACAGGCTTATATCTCTATCTGTAAAAGGTACCTAGTGATGGTGTCTGCGGTCTTGATTTTACTGCTGAGAATCACTGATGTAGAATATGTTCCACTCAGTAATAATTTCCTATATTTCACTAAAAATTTGCTTATATTTATACATAAATCTATTCAAATTAAGAGTAGCTTATATCCATAAGCTACACTACAAAAGTTTCTACAAGAGTTTGGACATTATTGTAGATGACGATCTTGTCATATCAGGGTACCATGTCACTCACTTTCTGAATAAAAGACCCAGGGGTCCAGCCCTCATCCGAGTATCTCAAGTTTCCCTTCCTTGCATGTTTACAGACTATAACTTGGGAGAAAGGAAATTGGAAGACTTTGGGAACCTGTAGGGCCATATTTGGAAGCCTTTAGGGACCTCCAGGGTCCAGGGAGGCATGATGTCCATAAAATATTTGCATGACACTAGCGATAAATGCACCTACAGTACTAGGTTTGTTGTAAATTTGACCATGTGTTTTCAAAAGGAGGATAAAAAATCAAAAGTGGCCTCCAATAATTTGGTCCCAGCCCAAAGGCGGCCACACCTAGATCAGATTTAAGGTGCCTTTGGGCATCCCGTGGCCGGGGGGGGGGGGGATGGTTCCCATTTAACCAATATTCCAACAGCTTTTTTTTTTTTTAAGATGAAAGAGTGAAAATTGGTCCCTATTTGGCACTAGCCCCGAGGAGGTCACCCCAGCGTCTGCCATAATAATCTTGAAAGTATGCTAATACACTCACTGATGTATTTACTCAATGCTCTTCTGGTTTTATAAAAGCAGCAACTCTAGATAGAGAGGGGGACATCAGTGCCCACACATAAAAAAGAAATATATACATGTATGTATACTGTTGGACTGAAATGCATTACCAGCCTACTTCGTCATTATATATATATATATATATATGTGACCGTGCACCTCAAAACGAACATAAAGTCGCACACACTGATTTTGCGTGACGACTGAAATAAGTGAAATGGGTCAACCTTGCCGAACTTAACTTTGTCATATTTTCTGAAAGAGCGGGTCTTCTTTTACATTATGCTAAAATTTTGTATCATAAAACGGGCAGGAAAGTGTGTTTTTTTTAGCAGTTTATCTCGTACATTTTTGGAAGAATAGTGTGATTATGTGTGCCTTTAGAATCCCTTTTTCATTTCTGAAAAACCTTGTCCACACTCTTCACTTTCAACTCTAATAACTTTTGAAAGAATAGGGCTACTGCTTTGAAAGTTGGCATTAATTATGGACACAATGTGTTAATGAGGCATGCTTAATTTCAGTTTAATGTGATAATCCCTTCATTGTTGATGCTCTGGTGGTTTACTTCCTGTTTTTTGTCCCATTCATCGCACAGCCAGCACAGTTTGGTAGGGATTAACCCTTTGAGCGCCACATTAATTACCTGTCTGTAGGTTTGTGTGTGCATGGTGTTTGTGCACATTGACTCTTTGGCTCAGGAAGGGTTAAGCGCTTGAATAGACACTGTACTTCAGAGCCTCTTTTCTCAGTTCACACTTTACCTGAGTTTGTGCTTTCTTTCCAATATTTAGATAGGTTAGGAGAGTCCATTTGATTTGAGTTATACATCATTTTAAAGCTTAAAGTCTGCTCTTTCAGAATATGGTCTTAACTAAAAATTCATGTCTGGCGACTTTTTGTTTGTTTTGAGGTGCAGAGTCACATATATGACGAAATAGGGTGGTAATGCATTTCAGTCCAACGGTGCTATCTATTCAGACCAAATTCTCGACTAATACATTTGTCTTCCTGAAGGTCGACAATGGCAATTCTGAAGAAAGACGAATGTATCCGTCAAAAAATTTGGTCTGACTAAATAGCACTGTTGGGCTGAAATGCATTACCACCCTACTTCGTCATCTTTTCTGTACTGGTACCAACACGCGGACTACAAGTATTATATATATATATATATATATATATATATATATAGAGAGAGAGAGAGAGAGAGAGAGAGAGAGATTATAATGTGTACTAGTAATATTTGGAAAAGAGGATAAAACTGCGATACTTAAAACTATGCAGTCTCCAAGATATTCATCTTTGTACTTTTTACCTAGCTCTGTTATAACTGGTTCTACTTTGTGTGTGTGTTTGTGTATGTGTGTGTGTGAGAGAGCTTTTTTTACGATAGATTCCTTAATTTAGGGGTTCTGAGATCTTTTGGACATGGTGTCTATTTAAACAACTTGATACGAGTAGTCTGTCGTCCTTGGAAGGCTACTTACCTAGTTTGTTGAAAATCTATCAATACATGGGGGTCTTAAAAGAGAATCTGAAAATGTTTTTTGAAAATGCATGCATGACTGTCGGTGGACGCCAGAAGATAAATGATGGCTATTTGCAATATTAGCTTGAACCTTAGCTTGAACCTTCTGCTGTCTTGAACCTATGGCTAAGATTAATTTAAAAATCTAATGAATCAAAGTCATTGGATTTCAAGAAAACTTTCTTCCGTTTCAAGTACATCATTTTCATTTTCTGGCTTGCGATGATACAGATACTTAAGGTATGTAATGTGATCTCTGAAAATATAGATCAATGATAAAAGTGTAAAACATGTAAACTCGCTTACACTCCAAGTGTTCTATGCGTTTACCACAAACTCTGGACTAGGATAGTGTGAAATTGCAGTTGATTAATTTAAAGCAAACAGGATCCTGGCTTCATTTCATACTGACAAAAAGAAGAGTGGTAAGTCTCACATTTGTTGTAAACTGTGTTGATGTCTTTCAAGAATGCTATTTATTCCTAGTCACCAATTAGAACAGCATCATCTGACTCCTAACATATTTTAGAAATATAACATTACAAGTGTCTGATCTATAATGGCCCGCATTTGCCACTGATATGGGTTGTGTGCAGTCAAATCTGTTTGCCCTGCAACTATACACTACCAGTTGCTAACAGCCTGTCTTACAGTTGCATCAGACTTCCTTCAGGGGTTCCTTAATAGCTGCAGCTTTGTCTGTAGTGATCAGAACATATTTTTGACTAAAACATCTTCCTCAAATCGTCCCAATTCCAATGATTGTATAATTTCCCTTCCACTGCTTAAATCGGAGAAAAGCTGCTGCTGAAGTGTAGGGAAGGGACTTTTTGGAAGTGTTAGGAACAGAAAATGGTGTTATGTATTTTGTTTTTTATCTGACTTCTGACTGCTTTTTCGCCTGCAAAATTGAATTCAGCCTTCATGCTGCTCGCATTTCCGAAAAAAAATTGTGTGTTGATGAAAATGTTATTAGTGCGAAGCCTCAATGCAATAGGAAACATTTCTTTTGATAAAGGTGCAGATACAACACGAAAAATGGTAAAAGTAACACTTATCTGAATTTATAAGCATTTTATGAGTTTGAAGCCAATGGGAAGGATGTTGTTTGTATTGGTCGACTGATGAATCCAGAGTACTAGGAATAGAAATGTTAAGGCATTTCCTTTTTCTTCTCTTCTTTTTTTTTTGTATCTGGCTGTTTTCTGTAAGTCAATGAGTGAAACCGCGCAAAAATATGACAAAATCCACTTCCATAATTATCACGGTCATATCTTGCTCATTGATAAACATGCCTTTGCCAAAAGTTTTGCAACAAAAGACACAAGTATCGACTAAACATGGATGCAAAGCATCGCAGGTAAGGAAAAAGATGTTTGAAAAAATCTGCTGAATGATTTAAGACCAATTTTTGTGTGTTTACACCTTGAGCACACTTTGAAAGCTATATGAGATAATATGACAAGAACATCCTCTATAAAACAAATGTCCAAACTCATGAAACTTTTGTAGAGTAGCTGTAATATGGATAATCATGATCTTGATAACTTCCCCACCCCCTTTGCCCCCCCCCCCAAAAAAAAAAAGAGAAAAAAAAGAAAAGTATTGCAATATAGACTCAAGTATAAGCAGTAAACATGAGGGCAAATTACACGATATAATACATTAAATATCATGCAATCATGAAAATCTTTTTAACGATGCCTACTACATAATTTGAGACTTTGCTGTTGTGTACCTATTGAGCACACTTTGGAAGCTAAGTTGATATTACACTTAAATAAAGATGTGTTCTATTCAATGCTACTTACAGTTGTTTTCTGTTCTGAGGTTTTATCTAAAGAAAATGTGAGTTTAATGTAATACAATACTTTCAACCAATGGAAGAATATAAAACTGGATGTAAGGATAATCATTAAGATTGTGAATGGAATTCTAACAATTTTGCCCTTGAAATATTGGATGTAGAAATTACAGTACAATTAACATTCTGTAGCTCGTATTCGTATATCTGAAATTATATTCACGATTAAAATTTAAATGGATTTATGCATAAATATAGCTATGCAAATTTTTAGTGAAATATAGGTAATTGTCCCCGCCGAAAGAGTTCGAGCAGGGGACTATGAAACGGGCTCCGTACGTGTGTGTGTCTGTGCGTCCGTGCGTCCGTCCGTCCGTCCGTCCGTGTGTGCGTCCGTGTGTGATCAAAATGTTCAATTTGCTACTTCTCTGTCATTTATGAGCCAATTTTGATTCTGTCTGCTTTATATGATAGCACTACATGGGAGCTTTAAAACTTCTACACAGAATTTCAGTTGTGACCTTTGACCTTGACCTTTGACCTATATTGTACATTTTGCTACAAAATGCTACTCCTTCGCCATTTCTAACCCGATTTCGATTCCGTTTGCTTTATGTGATGGCACTAGGTGAGGGCTTCAAAACTTCTACACAGAATTTTGACCTTTGACTTCTTTGACCTTTGACCTTGACCTTTGACCTATATTGTACATTTTGCTACAAAATGCTACTCCTTCACCATTTCTAACCTGATTTCGATTCCGTTTGCTTTATGTGATGGCACTAGGTGAGGGCTTCAAGACTTCTACACAGAATTTTGACCTTTGACTTCTTTGACCTTTGACCTTGATTTTTGACCTATATTGTACATTTTGCTACAAAATGCTACTCCTTCGCCATTTCTAACCCGATTTCGATTCCGTTTGCTTTATATGATGGCACTAGTTGAGGGCTTCAAAATTTCTACACAGAATTTTGACCTTTGACTTCTTTGACCTTTGACCTTGATTTTTGTCCTATATTGTGCATTTTGCTACAAAATGCTACTCCTTCGCCATTTCTAACCCGATTTCGATTCCGTTTGCTTTATGTGATAGCACTAGATGAGGGCTTCAAAACTTCTACACAGAATTTTGACCTTTGTCTTCTTTGACCTTTGACCTTGATTTTTGACCTATATTGTACATTGGCTACAAAATGCTACTCCTTCGCCATTTCTAACCCAATTTCGATTCCATTTGCTTTATGTGATGGCACTAGGTGAGGGCTTCAAAACTTCTACACAGAATTTTGACCTTTGACTTCTTTTACCTTTGACCTTGATTTTTTACCTATATTGCACATTTTGTTACAAAATGCTACTTCCGGCGGGGACATATATTACGCACCGCGTAATTTCTACTTTTCCTTGTTATTCCTGAGTGGAACGTATTCTACATCAGTGATTCTCAGCAGTAAGATTAAGACCACAGACACCATCACTGGGTACCTTTTATAGATAGAGATATAAGCCTGTAGAGGCATTATGGCGGCCAATTTGCATTTAATTAAATGCAAATATATGCAGAAAATGTATAAAGGGAAGCTTGAAAGTTGCTGCTTATATCAGAATTGTATTCCCTGACCTAAAAAACAAAGGTTTAGACACCAGAATCTATTTTCTACGGGTTTTATGTCCAGATATATAGCGACTTATTCCTGAGTGTACTACATTACTGATATACGAAGATACGGGCTTGCACTGGCAATATGGCGGCCATTTTGTATGTAATTATATGCACATATATGCAGAAACTATATAAAGGGATGCTTGAAAGTTGCTAAAGATAGCATATTTGTATTCCTTGACCTAAAATACATAGGTTTAGACACCGGAATTTACTTTCTGTGGGTTATATATTCCGAGATATAGGCATAAATAGGTTGTATGGCGGCCATTTTGAATTTATGCTAATTAGACACTGATCCACCACTCGAATTTTAGGGAACTTTTAATATGCTATTTTGATAGCAAGTGGAATCGTTTCTGTTGCAATTAGTTGTTGTGGGTCATTTCATATTTTGACTGGCCTACCTCCCCCCCCCCCCCTCGACGTTCCGCAATCGCAATCGCAATCGCAATCGCAAAAAAAGCTATCGCGGCGACGTTTCATGACTTTTTTTTTTTCGAGTCTCCCGCATCTTTTGACACCAAATTTGCGACGCCCGGGTGCGCGGTTCCGAAGTTACGCACAAATGTGTACATGCATGTCAGACCGAAAAAAAAATGCTCAAAAACGTGAATTCGTGTACAATTTCAATGCAAACTGTGCGTACAGGCAAATTTCATAAAAGCAGGATTATTTTGGTGTTTTATTGATTAAAATCAATGAATAACATATTTTCTTGTTCGGAGCGAAGTCGCGGACAAATTTCATCGAAAAAACAATAAAAAACATAAAGTCGAACAAACAGAGAAATACATAAGAAATTTAAAAAAGCACTAAAATACTTAAGAATTTTTTCTGATATCACAATTTTTTTTAATTGCATTTGCTAAGGACATTGAGAAGAATATTTTCACAAAAAATGTGCCTGTTTTGAGCTTTATTTTGTGATTTATACCAAATAGACTGATTTCATGCATCATTATGCATAAATTAGCATAATTTAGCATAAATGATAATTTTTTTGAAAAATTAACTTCGTGGTATTTTAGATTACATCATAGGCAAAAGATGTGCCAATTTTCGTCGCGATCGCGCGGTCGACGGCCGAGATCTGGACCCCCCCCCCCCCCCCGGCTCTATCAACTACCTAATTAGCCCGGCCTAGTTAGGGTTAATAAGAGCAAGAATCCTATCACACTCGAGTATTGAAACACTAAACTGGAAGTTTCATCATGACCCCAGTAAAAGGGCTCTAAAAGTCAAACAGGTTGATCGAGGAGCTAAAGGGAATGGTGGTTCACAGAGAGACAATGCTTACTTTTGTTGATTAAGTTTCGTTTATCAAGTTCGTTGATTATTGTGCCACACAATGCTTGATACGAGTGAGTATCCCAAGCGCGCTGCAGCGGCTCGTGAGTTGCGCGCAAATCCTGAGATATCTTGGGGGTTCTTGTCGAGCGTGTATTGGTCCTACACGGTAGGTAACTGAGAGCTTGTCATCAAAATTTAATAGATAAACCTGAAGTTAAGAAATTTCGTGAGAACGTCACTCCTACCTCGCAGTCATATCCAATATCAGCTTTGCATCATTCAATTGCGCACTTCCCCCAAACAATGTGGTATTGACACCACTCAAATAAAAATGATAGTCGAGAGCATGCAAATGCTTCGGAATGGTAGGGAGTGTTTTTTTTTTTTTTTTTTTTTTTTTTTTTTTTGGGGGGGGGGGGGGTTTAGCATTCAAATCTGCACGTATCAGCTTTGTATAATTCAATTGCGCACTTCCCCCGAACAATTTGGTATTGACACTACTCAAATAAAAATGATAGTCGAGAGCATGCAAATGCTTCGGAATGGTAAAGAGTGGTTTTTTCCCCCTTTTTTTTGAGCAGTCAAATCTGCACGTGGGCATACGGGTTCGGAGTATAAATATGTTTGTATGAAAAATGCCTAATTTTGTAATGATTATTGACAACTGTTATTCTTTGCTATCTTTGTATCATTCTTTCAAACGCATGTCGAGTCTATATTTTTTGTACATTCTGTTGAAAGAAGTGAAAAAAAAAACTTTGAATTCAATTGAATTCAATTGAGTAAGTTTACTGAATTTAGCGGCATCGGGCTGGCGACCTTGCAGAGCAGAAGAAGCCGACATGCCCCCGGAAGAATGGCGAGGAAAGACCATTTAAGCCGAAAAGCCTAACATTGGCTCCGTTACTTCAGAAATGTATATTCGCGGGTGTAGACATTTTAAGACCTATATCTCCTGAGATATGTCAACTACCAGGAAATAGATCGCTAATTTCGTCCTTAGCAGTCACATGACAAAACCTGTCAAGCAATGATTATTTAACTGTATGCATGCTTCCGTTTCCTGATGGAAAAAAAGCAAACAAACGAACGAAGGAAAGAAAATAAATATAATGTATAATTTCACTAAAAAGATGTAATGTATTGGGAGAAGACTGTCCACACAGCGAATCACATACTAGTACGTCATCAAAGCAATTTTATATTTTGTCGAAGTTGGGAGTGAATAAAGAAAATACTTGATTGCGACTTCTTGTGTGTAAGTTTGTAAAAGGAAATAGTAGTATCCTACCATAACAGTAGTATCATAATGATAAGATGTCACTATGCTATAATATGATTATATTACATAACATCTTATCATAATTATATAATATATCGTAATATAATCATAAATATATGTGACCCGCTACAGCAAACGGATCCGAAAGTCGGGGAGGACAATTTTCTGAAAATGGCATGATATTATTCCCTTACTCTTCTACTTTAATTTCATATATAGCACAACTCATAAAAGTACTCGCCTGGGGAGATATCAAAGATTTTATTAGCGCATGCCAAGTGGTTGAGGAAATCCGAGTTTCAAGAAAAACGGCTTCAAAGTTTTCCTTCTGACGCTATCATGATCAAGGGGAGGCAAGACTGTTTACCACTTGACAATAGAAGGTATGCTCCTAGCGACCTCCGTGATGTTCATTAAAGCTTAGTGCCAACGGTCTACGCATGACCAATCAGTAATCAGGATGCCACACACTGACCAATAAGATCACTCCCTCATTGCTAGGGGCGGAGTCTAGCTGCAACGCTAAATCCAAATCTTCGGACACGTTTCTGTTACGTTGAAAGTCGGAAAATCACGGCCCAGAAAAAACACTGATTTCTTGCCTTTCCTTTGATTACTTAGCTTCGAAATTTCAGCAGATGACAGACAAAACATTAGACTACAAAATTTTGATGATGTAACTTCAAACTTGATTTTTCTCGGATCCTTTTGTTATAGCGGGTCACATATCATAAATCACATTTCATAAATACCATTCCATAATATCATATCATAATGGTGATATCATAAAACCTATGATATCATAGTATAAAATATGTTTCATTTTTTTATGAACAAACCTCATTTGATGAACGATTCCCTGTTTTAATTTTCAAGTGACATGTTTTTCATTATGGAATAAAAACATTTGACTTGCCATGTCCATTGAAAATTCATCAGGAAAACTATGTGTTCCAAGAATTCAAAAAGTAAATATTTGGCCGGCATCAGCTTATGACAATTAGATTGGCTTGCGGTATGTATTGTGGAAACGAATTCTCTTAGATTTGACGTACTCGAATTATGATGAAAAGTCAGAGGGTTTCTTTTTCATTATCATATTACTCTGAAATGCCACTAATAGTCACACTTTTCGAAAATATCATCATCAGACTATTAACTAGCTGTGCCTTGTTGATAGAGAAAATGGCTTTAGCGCACAATTCTACTCGATAATGGTGTGGTAGTTGAAAGCATGACAGACATGATATTGTAAAACAGCTATGGGACACCTAACGGTAAAAGTGCACCTATGGCCACGTTACTCTCCTAAATAATGTCATTTTAATCATAATATTTCTGCCCCAAGCAGAATAGTATTACATAGCATACCAAACCCTTTTTAATAATGTTTCCCTCTCACGGTACTCATCATAGTTCTATGGTATGCGTTCTTTGCCTTACAGATTGAACTTCATGGGCTCACACCAGTGTTTGGCTTTTCGGTCGAAGTAGGGAATATTCATCAGCTTGGAAGGGTTACCCTGCGAGTGTTTTGTATCTCTGATTTCTCATATTATGTGCAACCCGTCCGGGACACACTCTTAGCGACACCAGCTGTAAGTATATCATATAATCTTCGTACATCTATTCATTATTTTCATACCTGTACTTTTCTTTGATCGCGGAGGTATAAATTGACCAGTCATCATCCTTACTTCAAAGTTCGTCTCCTATCTCTAGACCTTTACCGCCATTACTAGATATTCATTAATTGAATACCAATTGGCTAATTTCAATATGGAGTGCTCATTCCTTTGCAATATGTATCTCACACGACCAGCTGAAGTAGTCGCTCGGTCCCAGACATCTAACACAAAAAGAGCAATTTATTCTGCCATGACGCCTGTTGCTAGTTTTAGACGTCTTTTTTTCCATCTGCGAAGATGGCTGGATAGGCAATATTTAGCTATGGTAAGTTGGTCTTCCATGGGGTCCAGTTTGATGTTAGACACCCTGCTCTTTGCGATGAATGAATGAAGCGGGATATTTTACATGCATGAGTTATGACTCTTTAACACACGGGGCATCCATTTTGTGTCCTATCCGAGGGACAGAGTGTTTTTGACTTTTGCTAGAGGGGACGGTATGATTACACACAACATTGCTCAGTCCGGACTCGGGTTCGAACCCGGGCCGCTTGGGTCGGAGGCAGACGCCAACTCACCGCCCTTATGAACAAACAGAAACAAACGTTTCTCCATTCAGCCTATATTGAGTGCACAGAGGTTAAGGCCCTGTCACACCTTTCGGGGTAAGCTAAGCTGGCTTGTTGCGAGTAGGGACTTTCCACCACGCAGGAGAATTTTCTGCGGGCGGACAAGAGTGTTGTCGAGTTCCGTACTTCCGTCTTACTGCTAGACGCGTGCTATTTACCTGCTACTTGCATGTATTCCGTGTTACCTACGTGAGAGCTTTGAAACCGATCCATTTTCAGCTAAGAGTGACATACAGGGACTGCGAAGTACCTGCATTGCAGCTGCGAAGTAAATGCGTGGGAGTTACTTGCGAGGTGCTGCCGCTTTAGGGCCTCCTACTGGTGTTCTGCGTGTACCTCTATGGGCAAACCCCGCCACTCACCCGGAACGAGTTTTGAGCATGCTCAAGGCCTTGTCACACACCTTGTCACATTCCTTCTGAGGGATTCCTTCATCTTCAACGCAGGTCACACGGAAGTAGAAAGTAAATAGCACGGGTCGAGCTGGTAAGACGCATGCGGGACTTGCACCAATCCTTATCCGCTTGCAAAAATTGTCCTGCTTGCTGGAAAAATCCCCACACGTAACAAGCCAGCCTAGCTTGCCCGGAAAGGTGTGACAAGGCCTAAACTTGGCTGCGGGTGAATTGGACTTGCGTAAGTCCGGGTAACTACGGGTGAGATACGTGCTAGAAATTGTCACGTGCGGTTCATCAGCGGGGACCTCCGGTTAGTAATCTTGTTTCTCGCAAGTCGCACACAAGGCTTGCCCGGAAAGGTGTGACACGGCCTTAAACAAGAGAAAGTCTGTCACGATCATGACAGAAATCAGAGTTATGTATGAATAAAATCACCAATGTTCTTTTGTTTGAGTCCCTACAACCCCTCAATGATTACCAGGGAGAATTCCCAACGCCCTTTAATGTGTATCTCTCTCTCTCTGTTCTGCCGTGGACGTCACTGCCCGTTGGCGATCACTGATGCAGGAGGCCTCCTCAAGCTCCCTCTATCGTCGCACGAGACAATAATGACTCTTCTTTTTGCTGTCCTCTATCGACTATGTATGTTCCAAGTGCGATCGTGACGAATGTTTACATTGTGTTCGTCTTATACCTTCGTTTTGGTTTGCAGGAATTCGTGATCACCAGTGCGTCCTGCAATTTTCAATATTTCGAGGAACCAATTTCGGCGAGAAGAGTTCGGTTCGAGGTGAGAAAGATTACCCCTAAGACCACCCTTACATTTGAATTGTACGGACCAAAGCTGGAGTAAAAGTCACGATGATTTGTTGCAAGCAAAGGCAACAAAAAATAATGATAATCAGCACTCTGTCTGTGCATGGAAACCTCGATGGAAAGATCTTCTAAAGGGAATTCTGGCATCCTCAGAGATCAAGGGATCCCATGGATGAATGGAATATGATGAACTGGCGGCGTTGTAGGACGTAAATATTAGTGGAGCACTGGCGGCACGGACGAACAGCGAGACAATTAGTTTCAAGTTTCTTGACAATGGCATTAAGGGGTGTTGCAAGAAAGTTGCAGTTAATTGCAACTCGACTTTCTTGCAATACCCCCTTAGTGTGATGGCAATGAATATGCCCCTCAAGCACTATACGTAAGACGATGATGTGTTATTCTAAAATCTTGTTTGCCATCTTCGATGTGATTGTAGGATGCGACGCTGTTCAATGTTTACATTCGGAGCAGAAAAATCCGGAGGTAAGGATGAAATAGGGTGGAGACTTTATGTATTCACTGGTATTAGCAACCCTAGAAGGTAGGTCAAAGGTAAAGATGAAGATAACTGATATAGTGCTCCATCATCTGTAGCATGCTGTACCAGATTCACACAGTAAGGTCCCAAATTCACGAAGGTGGTACAATTGAAATCATGGTTTAAACCATGGACAATTTGTACGGAGCACCAAGTGTCGCCTGGCCTATTTCGTCACAAAATCAGTCATTTCGTTCGTCGACAAAATGATCTTTTCGTAACGAAATGACAACATTTCGTCAACGAAATTGTTATTTCGTAGTCTAACGAAATAGGCCATGCGACACTTGGCGCTCTACACAAATTGTCCATGGTTTAAACCATGGTTTCAATTGTACCACCTTCGTGAATACGGGTCTAATAAAAATGTCATATCCGACTGTGGATTGATTTCGTACCAACCCAAAGCCAGTTGTAAAGATGGCATCGAAAGAACCATCGATTGGCTGATTGAATGATTGGTTGGTTTATTGATTGATTGATTGCAAGCATTTATTTCTGCCTTTCGCTTTCGTACATAAGTGTAACACAAAGTCATTTTAACAAAGTTATTTATTATTGCTTACATCTAAAAATTAAGACATTTAAGTGATGATATAATTATGAATGTACGGCATTATCTCACGATAATACGAACCAAGAACGAGCATGTGTTATTTTATGTATATACATATCAACTCAAAAAGTACATGTACTTGCTGCTTCATAGAGAAATTACGCAATTCTCATGTAACAATTTTAAGAATGCAGGATACCATCAGAATCATATTAACGCTTGACGATGATAAAAGCCTCAGAAATAATTGTTATACAGTATAAGACAAATCAAAGAGATATGAGTCCCCAAGAAGCAGAGTTTGTGAATGGGGCCCATTATGAATGGGATCGAGAAGTCCATTCATAATGGGGCCCCACTCACAAGCTCTGCTTCTTTAGGGACTCATGTCCATTCGCTGCATGTTCATTCATGACTGTGACTATGTCTGGTTTTCAATTGAAGTGAATTAAATTGAATTGAAAGAGATACTCGCGGCACCACTTACTGAGTACAAGAAAAATAAAATTAAGAAAGAAAAATGCAGTGGTGCATCGTAGAAAAAAAAATGTGAAGAAATTGTGTGGAGATGAGTTGTGTGTATAAATGGGATAGCGTACTATGTGTCTTGCATGTTCATGTTTGTTGTAGTCGTTGGCCCACGTTGTACACGTCGACCATTTCGTTAACAAAATAATTCGTCGACGAAATGTTGTCATTTCGTTACGACATGATCACTTCGTCGACGAAATGACTGATTTCGTAACGAAATAGACCATGCGACACTTGGCGCTCCATGGTTTCAATTGTACCACCTTCGTGAGTTCGGACCATGGAGCTTGGGGCCTTTGTTGAATGATAACAGTGAATATAGAGAAAGAGAAACATATGTACTAGTAGTTAAAACATGCTGTAATGATCAATATACATTGACTTTGCATCGTATCTTAAAGCTGTTTTTGAATAAGTAAATTGATTTGCATTGCTTAGGTTGTAGGGTCAAAGACTCGCGATATCGGGCCTACGATGTCAAGTTGACGCTAATAATACAGTTGTTTGGTTTTCCAGATGATAGTTACCAAAAGGCGAGTTGGGTGATGGAATGAATATTGGAATCAAGGATAACAAAATCACTGATCGATGAATGAAATCTATTGAACGTGTATTCGTGCATAAGACACTACTGTTTGACAAGCGTGAATGTCATTAATCTGTTAGTGTTTCTAACCGAGAAGACAATCGGTCAGAAGGAGATATATGGAGTTCGTAATCAGCGACACTGTTTGTTTGGTAAACGAAGACTAGGTTTACTCTCGCTGAAACACAGTTTCCCATCACAATATCACATTACAGTGTATAATATAGGGAAATGTATGGGCTCTGTACAGAAGAGATAAAAGGACTTCGTATGGAAGTCAATTTGCATGTGATCATACTCTCTTACACAGTGACAATACCTCAGTCATTTCTGTATGGGCACCTGAATTCCATGAATTTAATGACGTCACAAGTAGAATATTCATTTGGAAGATATAGATTCAAGTAATCTGACTGAAAGAAGTTGAAAATAATCATTGCAAAATTATATGAAACGTATGCGGTTTGCCACATAAGTGATGTTGAGCCAAAGTTCTTGTTTTAGCTCTTCAAACGCCAATTAAAAGGGTTGAGAGTCAATGATGGTTTGAAAACTGTCTTAACATACATTGACATATTCAACAATTAATCATCATAAAAAACTTCCCAAGGTCATTCCCATTGTATACTTTATGGCTTTTGTTATCGAATTTGTTATATATTTCTCTATTTTCGACAATTGTTGGTTTTGGTTCTATTGTGATTTTCAATTCTGCAAATTATCTCGCGTTACAAACTGCGTTCAGTTTAACGCAAAACTAGAAACAAACGGACATAATGCGTAAGTATATGTACATGTCAAGTTATACCTTTTCCTACACTCTTAGAACTTTACAGATTTCAAATCAGTTATCAAAGAGAAGATAATCTGATATCTCACTCTCTTACGAATTAAACGGACCCAGAATTCAAGAGGGTACTGATTGTTTGTAGCATGGATCATCTTCTATTTTCCGAACGTCCGAATAAAACTAATGTCAGCCGTCGTTCCTAGCTGGTACCGCCTACTATGCGCTGAATTAAGAACGAATCCTTTAAAAAACAAAGTTTGCTTGCTTGTAAATAAATGAAATTGTCGCGGATACCTGCTTGTAAACACTTGCGACAGGTACTTGTCAGTCTAGTAGTCAACGAATAGCCCTGCTTATTATAGTATAAGAGTAAATCTCCATCTATACGTTAAGATCGATGTGCTCGTACGTACAATGAATCGCTACCGACTATTGAACCTGTACAAAGGAGAGCATACACAATGTCAATTCTAAAACGTCGGTAAGCGGCAAATGAGATCAGCCTGTTATAAGTTGGTTATCATAACACATTTTGCAACGCAAACTAGATTAAGGTCATTTACGATTAACATTACAGTTGAAATGTGTGACATATGGAATATCCATTTAATTGGACACATCCTGTGTGAGAGGGAGTGAGTTAGCAGGTTAATGACCTTTAATTAGATTTCTGTTTTTATTAGCACGAACAGGGATTTTTTCCCGCTCTTTCATCGGTGTGTAATTAAGTTTCTTCTTGCTGGCAACTAGTTACCGTAATAAAGACATCGGGGGATTCCCCTCTTAATTTGATGCGTGTTCGCTATCTCACGAAGCATGCGGTGTGATGTGTCAATTCTTTTAGAAGTTCAAGTAAAGAAATACCACAATTCTAAATTGACAGACTCGATCTGAAAGATGATGCAGTGTAGGTACGTGATGCTGATTGTGATGAGTTTGACTCCTGGAAACTCTTTCCTGAGTCTGAGATTTTTACTGTTTATCGTACTTGCTGTCTCCTCCTTACATTTCCTTCTTGTTCGAGTCAGTCTTTATCGTATGGATGTACAACGTGTTTATGGACATAAGACTTCTTATGTTTCTGGGTGCCCTTATATTGATTGACACATGGTATGGATGAAAGTCGTACCTCGGAATAATGGTTTGAGGACCGTTTAAAAATAGGTCTACGACATAATATCGCTTCGACGTTTAGGGGTGTCTGAATGCTCTCATTTCCATGTGTCGGAGAAACAGGCGGGAACTTGTTTGCCGCCCTCGCTATTAGCGCGGACTACGATATGAATGCTCTTCCAGACAACAAAGGAGAGACTCATTTATTGTGACGTCACACTGTTCCAAAATTGACACGAGACAAATATAAAGATTATGAATATGATATTTTTTTTCGTCCTAAGTTGCCCTGAACATGGTCAAAAGCCAATCAACAGCCGGAAGAAAATACGATACATACCGAAGGTCAGACGATGGCTCACGAAGCATGCACACACAGAAGCTGCAAGAAGTTGTTAATCCAAATGAAAAAGTTTACGGGATGAAACACGCAGTAAATGCAATGGCTTGAGACAATGCCTGAAGTTTAACCTAGAGTGAATCAAACCTTTGAAAGACACGTGATGTGTTAATTGTGCCCTTTAATAAGCAATGCAATCAAGGGTTTTTTCGTGTAACCTGAGAAGCCAACTAAGTCACTCTTGTCCTGGCAAATCTGATGTTGACCTTTAATTTTCTTGTATTTCATACGAAGTCGCTTTTAAACAATTATGCAATCTATGAAATGTCACAACACACAACAAATGTATTGTTTTACCTTAATACGCATTAATGCAGGGGAGGCACTTTTTTAAATTTGGTATATTCTATATGAATGTCCATTTACACGAAATAAATAAACAAATAAACAAGAAACCCTCTCTATGTTAGCATGTTGGAATCAGTAGACATCTGCACGCTTTTTGCCGATGTGGCATTGTTTATAGCTGACCAAACCTTTCACGACGAAATCATTACCGAAGTATACGTTCCTAGCAAAAACACACAAGAATATCAAAAGAAACATTGGAACAGTTCTTTAGACAGACACCTTCGTTGACACTACCGTAGTAAGAGAGGTATCTGAGAGGACCAAAGTGCACATTGTCCATTATTCTTTCCCATGTGCTATAATCGTTTGAATATCAACAGAACGACAAAAGCGTTCAACTGGACTAAATCGCGCCTTGAACCGAGTTGCGTACATCGGTTTTATGTCAATAGACCACCGGCGACAACAATGGAGTGTAAATCAGGCGTGAACAGAAAATGAAATCATCATAACACACACGCCCGCGGTGCAACAGAAACTCCTTTTCCCACCGTACAACACTACACTGGTGCAGGAAGTGCGGTAAAAGCAAATGCAAGAATTTGGGAGAATTACGGAAGTTTGCCTGTCAAAATGAGAAACTAATAGAATAGATTTAAGTTAGAGGGTGCTTGAATGTGGAGCAGTGGTATCAGTGATGGAAACAACCAGCAGCATTAGAAGAGTTTTGCCGTAACTCCGAGAAGATTTTGAGCTATTTGAGCAAGATGGACCTTCGCACACATTTTTGTCAGTATTCTGAAGTACTCCAATCCACTGCGGAACTTCCTACATGCATATAGTGCGTGTTCTGCCAGCCCGGCGTGTGTCTTGCAACAAGCAGCTTGAGGCCGCCGTTCAAGCTGGAACGCACGCCAAGAAAGAGATTCCTGGTTTTGTGGACCTCTTTCAGTTGGGGCAGAAGTGTAGCACATGAGTCTCCGTCAGCTAAAAGATGGATAATCCAGCTCTTCGAGGCACCGGAGGCAAGGGAAGATCACGGGGTGCCTTTCCGCACCTACTGATATCTTTGTCAATCTTTCTGGGCTCAGCAATGCCGCTACTGGTCAGCGGCGTGGCGGCAACAACGGAACGTGAGTATTTAAACTAAGGAGGTTGGCCACCTCCTTGGATAAACTCTGACATTACCGCTCTAAGTATGAACTACATTGTATATTGTGCTAGTGGTATTTTTCGATGTATAGCTGTCCTGAGACGCTTGCTCGATGACCTTGTTGGTGAAGTCCCAATATGTAGGCCTATACGCATCCACGTAACAACCGTGGCCGGCGAAACCGGCAAAAGGGGGGGGGGGGGGGGGGGGGTCTCGGCCCCCACTATTTTTTGCACCATACAAAGGAATACATAAGGTGTCACCACTTTGGGCACCCCCACTTTTTTTTACCTCGGAAGTGCGTAAGTGTCACTTAAAAGAAATGGATAGAAACCTTGAAGTGTGTGCTCTTTGCTTGTCAGCTGAAGAAAACCGGAAGTGGAATGAGAAAGATGAGCTGGAGACCTTTTTTAGCTCATGAAACCCGGAAGTGCCCCCCCCCCCACTTTTGAAAACGTTCCGCCGACGGTGACAACAACAACAACAACGATAACATCACGAACCTTGCTATAAACTAAAAAATAAAAGTATCACTACAGTGTAAAGAGCAATGCTTGCAGGTCACTTTGTATAAATGTACTTTTTCTTAGTTTGTAAAACAGAAATGAAACAGTCTTGTCCTAGACCTTGCATATCGTTCAATTTGGTGAAAATACCTGTCCAAAGCATTAAAACATCCCATCCTCTGTGTTGATCCAAACCTTGTGATCTGGTAAGTACTGGAGAGACTAGTCTTAGTTTCGTTCGTTTCTTTGGTTTTGGTGGCAGCTCCAGGAATTTGATGAGAGCTAGGAGACATAAGAATAACATTTAAATGAAATCGACTGAAATAATCATTATATTTGCTTATTAAAGTTTGCTTATATCTGCTGGTAGTCTCTCTAAGAAAAGCGATGACCGAAGTGTGAATGTATTTTCATTTGGAAAGATGAAACATCTTTCTGAACAATCACGTCGTTAAGTCTCGATATTCCCACATATTGGACCCTACTTTATTATTACCTCTCCAGTTGTGTTTTCTTTTGTTTTTTTTACTTTGAGTTTCCTATAGTGCTCGTCCTGATGATTATTTGTTTCTTAACAGTTTATACTAATAAACAATCTGCGAACTTTCCTAGTTTGCCATCACTATAAATTAATCGCATTATAGTCATATTACTTTCAGTGCTTACTATACCATTTGTGATGACGGCCAGCATTCTGCTTAATTGCAGTATTCTCTTTTGTCCTTCTGTAGCCTACGATCGACAGAGAGAGTGGATAACTAGAGGCCAACTAGGACAACAAGTGGGTGTAATGATATACGTTTATAAAGTTTGTGCGGTAACTTCGAACTTGCATTTCGGGAAGAGTAATGTTAAATTTTGTCGCCTCACTCATTTATACAGTTTGAAAGATATCTCCTATCGATCACTATTTCTCTCCTTCTCTACTTCTACCCCTCCCTCTTCCGTCTATTATTCAATCATCTTTTTACTGCATTATTCCCCAAACCCCATCCCACCCCTATTCTCATGGATACGCTCCAGTGTTCTTTTCGTGCGATTTTGGGACCACGATTTCTGAGACGCTGTGTGGCATGGTTCAAAGTAGGACGGATAGCTTCGACTGGGCGCTGACCTCGCGTTCCACTAACGCAGAGTCGGGACTTTTCAGTGATCACACGGGTAATCCAGGGGGATCTGGTAAGCTAGAAACTGTTGTGACGTATAGATTGTCAGATTTTTTGACGGAATTTTCTTTTTTTATGTGAATGTCATATCTGCAATATAGCTCACCCCTTGAAATGCAAGCTCTGTCATAGCCCCGTCCAGAATACTCGTAGTATTATGCCATGGGATCAAGACTTAGCCGGGTGAAAATATCAAGCATATAAATATGGAATATGTAAAACCTTACCCTTATGTGGGATATGATATCGTATGAATTAGGAACAGCGGAAGATCAAAACCTTGAACACGTATACATAAAGACTCACTCAGTGGTTGTTTTGCACATCACTCAAGATATCAACCAATGTGCAGTGCAATTGATATTCCGTAAATAGAAAGATAATCATATTCATAATCTATGAAGTCCCTCTTGCAGATGTCAACATTTTTGTTTGTTTCCATTTTTTTAATCGTACCTTAATAGTCATCACCAATTACACGTTCCGAGGGTTCATGCGAAACACCTTATATATCTGTTCCTTAGATGTGTGCTCTCAATTAAATTCATATACAGTAAGCCTATAGTGATCACCTATTATAGGCCTATATATTGGATATGTTTCGTAAGATTGGATCGTCAAGTCTAAGTCGAGACCAAAGACTTGAAGTCGAAACCATGACATTTGGAGAGAAATCCATTTTGCACACACACAGGAAGATTCCTCTGGGCAAACTCTGAGGAGGCCAATGGGGGTGCTACTGCAACGATTTCAACACCAGAATTCAACTTCAACAACAGCGACGGCCTCCTCGTGTTCGCCTACCACATCTACAGCATGGAGCAGGACGCAGAATATTTCGAAGTGAGCGTGTGCCAAGGCAGTGGCAGCGTCACGAGAATCAACCGTACCGACACCCGCGAGTGGCTGGTACAGGAGCTGAATTTTTCCTGCGGAAACGACCTGGTCCAGGTGAAGACTTCTAAAGCCTTCATGCATTAGTTTCTGTAACCCTTCCAATCCAATCCTGTCCATGCGTCTCCTCACTGACTTGGAATTAATTTGTTTATCATCATAATGTTTCATCCACATGTTGTCATTGCCATTTTTTTCAAGATCTTTACTAAAAAACACTCGGAGAACGCAGACCTCAGCCAAGCAGCTCATTTCCACCAGTATAGTGATTTTCCAGCCTTATTGCCCTACATTCCCACTGCGTAATAAGATCTAATTTACGGTCATCATCATCATCATCATAATAAAGTGTACAAAAGAGTGATGACAATGCTAGGTAAAATCTGAATATCTTATTGTGGAGTTGTACTGGTATGCTGATATGGTGAAAATGACCGTATTTGCAATGATGAGGAATCGTTTAAAAAATCCTGAATCCAGACTGTATCACTACCAAAAATATAATTGTCTGTTTCTTGTGTCGTTATGAACTTTTCCAGAATATTTACGGTAATCCAAATGTGCGCACAATTTTTTTTAGTGCATTGCAAACCGGCAGACAAATTAATCAGCGTTGGCAAAAGAAAAATGATAAATAAATAAAAAATTATAATAATAATCCTTTTGCCTGAGGTATAGAACTCTAGAATGATTATAACGATGCATTTTGAACTTTTTTTATGGCAGGTGTCTTTCACGTCACACGTAAACGACATTGATATTGGACTCGATGACATCGAACTATACATCATATTGGACAGCAATAAAGGTAAGGGAGATCTACTTAATAAGACATGCCACAGGCCTAACTAATTCAAAATACATGCCACGAATTGTAACATCTGCATCCAAAAATATCCATCGACCTCTACAATCTTTGGAAAAAATACTCTGTAAAACTCTAAGAATAATGATCTCTTAGATACATAATCCAAATTATCATTCTTAAAGGTAGGGAATCCCATTTGCATGCCTTAAATGAAGAGTTGTATAAATACAGTGGTATGTTGAAGAGAGTATCATTTTAGAAACTCCCATAAAGTATTGAAAGTGGAAGGTAACATTTAGTACATTTTTTTGACCGTTAGATTTTGAATTGAATTTTTTTTTTCGGGGCTCACCGTAAATTCCAGTACATTACTAGGCTAGCTTTGCAGACCCATGCACTGCATGTGTGTTCATCATGTATATTTTGTGAAGAAAGTTCATCAACACAAGCCTCATTTCTATATACATTCTTGCCACACACTCTATATGTTATTACATCAGCTCTTGTACTTTTAGATTTGTGTTTATAGATAACAAATACGGAAGACTGCAACAAAAAGGCTTAAGTGTGGCTGACACACAGAACTACTGAGTAGTTGAGTTTTGTGCATTATTCAAATTTTAGATAACTGTTGACTTCCAAATTTCTAAGCAGTGGCCTAAGCAAGTCCCCTGAGGTTCATATTTAATGTTTTGCTGCATTTTGGGAGGTCTGTCAAAGGTATCCCCTACCTTTAATATCAAATTTTGGCCGCTTTCTTATTCGTTATTTGTGTGCATGGCTAGTGGTACAGGTGTCACACAGAATATTACGATAATCAGTGTATGGAATAGGAAAACAGTAAACACACACACACACACACGCGTGTGTGTGTGTACATAATATATATATATATATATAATATATGCACAGAAAGAGGCAGAAAGAAAGAACGTAAGAAAAGGAGGTAGAAAAAGATAGATACAATACAGGGAATAATTTTCGTGGTATCGCACACCAGTTTGCATTTTGGAAATGACAGCAATATGAGATTTTTTTCTGTGGCAATTTCTTAACATGAGATTACCAACAAATTACGATTTTGTTCAAAACATTTGTCCATCGAATATATTGCAATGTCATTTATATAAAAAACCAAACAGAAGCCATTCCTTGGACGTGCGGATAGACAGAACGAGTTAAGAGGAGAAACACAGAGGGAATGTTCGTGTGAATGAGTGTGTGTGTTTGTGTGTGTGTGTGTCTTTCTGTGTGTGTAATTCGAAGTGCTCGTAACGACTTAATTCGAGTAATTCATGAATTATTTTGAAGTACAGCTGTCGTGAGAAGATGAAAGAATATGCACAATCGATTCCAACATGCAGGATAAAGGCTGTGTACAAAACCCTCAAGCAAACCATAATAAAGAAAACAGTTAATTTCCTCATTGCTTAAACGTCCTATTTACCTTTGGGAAGAGTGATCGGAAAAAATTCAAGATATTTCAGTTCAGTTCAGTTCTTTTATTTAACACTTGACATAAAACATACAAAGATACATCGCAAAATAAGACACAAAGATCATGACACTTGTACAGAAAAAGGAGAAATTATGCAAGTGTAAGGAATCAGCAGAAAGGCCGAGGCCTTATATAAAAGCTGAGACCCTGAGATAATCATAACACTTATGACCTCAACGCAATACACACACACACACACACACACACACACACACACACTCACACGCAGTAATCACATAACACTATACCTGGATGGAATTACAATGTACAAAATACCTGATCATACACACAATGTTCCAATTTTATAAATGATATAGTTTCCTATGAAAATTATTACACATTATTCAACAGATATTGTTTATATCTCCTTTTAAAACAGTTTAAACTTTGACTTTTCTGGATAATTTCTGGCAAATGATTCCAAATAAGCGGTCCTGAGAAAAATACAGATCTCTTATACACAGATGTTCTAATTTGAGGCAAATGAAAATGATGTAAATTTCTTGTATTATAACTGTGAACACTTTTATTCAGTTTAAAACACTCTAAAAGAAACTTTGGTAATAAATTATTTTGGCAAGAATACATAAAAATTGCAATTTGAAATTTATACGTATCATAAATATTAAGAAACTTCAACTGTAAAAAGAAAGGTCGTGTATGTGCATGATAAGGTGAATGACAAATAATTCTAACAGCCTTTTTTTTTGGGGGGGGGGGGGTTAAAAAGTCATATTTTTCTCACTTTTTCCCCAAGCAGATAAGCAATAATTCAAATGTGGTACAATTAAAGAATTATATACAATTAATAAAATTTCCTGTGGGAACTTTTTCTTTCTATTCCAAACACCCAAACACTTTGCAATCGTATCATGATAGGAAACGTGTACGTCTGTTGTACCGCAAAACATCCTATCATATAAAATTTTCGCGATAAAGCCTAAAATATAAGGAGATATCTGTATATAAATTACTCAATAGACCGTAACTGTAGACGGTTTAGTCTGGAAACATTTTTATTATAAACATAATAATTATTGTTCACATTTTGTATATTTAACAATACTTTAGAATGGATTATACTGATTCATTTTTTTTTATTGGTTGCTTCTATCCCTAACTCACATTTTATAACTACATGTATTTTGAAGCACTAATGCTGTGTTTTTGATTCATCTGCAAATGGTAAATTATACCTTTAAGTTGCTTGTCTTTTTCCTTTTGGTTCCTTCATTTCCAACACTATCCGGAACAAATGCAGACGACACGACCACGCCCTCAATCATGTCAACTGTCAGTAGCCCCGTCTTCACCAATGGCAGTGCCCCCTTGATCATACTGCCGAGTTCCCCGGATCCCCCCACCACAATAATGTTGGCAACTGTTCCCCCTACCACCGACCCCCAAATGAATAGTCAAGTTGGAACCACGTCATCACCTGTGTCTTCGCCGAGTTCCCTTAGAGGTAATGAAAAAAGGAAGAAAATGAAAACTTCGGGGATATTTGAATGATGAAATGTTGCAAACAAAATCGATTGGGTCATTGACATATTGGGACCACCACCACCACTACGCTGACTTTTGGATTATTATTCTTGTTTTTGTTTTTTGTTTTTGTCTGTATGTATGTTTCAGCAAAGATATGATGCATTTTCTATCTACTAGTACCATAAGCATTATATCATCACATGTGATTTAACCTGTTCTCAACGAAACTCACGAATTCTCGCCGCCTTTCTATACGAATCATTAGATTCCAGTAATACTTTATCTGGAAATTTTCCTCTTGATCAAGCTTGTTTTTACGACAGTGGTAATAATCAGAACGTTTCACGCTTTCTTTAGAATCGGAAACGTTAAAGCATTACATGCTGTTGCTTTCACACGTGCAAATCAGATAACGTGAAGATGTAATTACTTCCTTTCATACATTGGTTTTGTACACAGGTATGTATATATTTGAAAAATGTAATAACTGAGTAAGAAAATGATGAATAACCGATTTTGTGTCTCTGTATTCAGCAATAGTCCACCCTACAAACCCCTATAGACACAAATCTCTGCAGATTATCAACACTTCAGATTATTTCCACGAATACAATATTTCTTCTCGTTAAAATTTGCATAAAAAAGAAATCAGTAAAGATTGATTCATTACACTGCGAGTTCCATAGTCTAATGTCATGAATATTATGATGTATCTCCTGACAGGGTCGGATATGGCTCTTACCATTTCGCTGTCGGTGGTGGCGGTATTTGTTCTTGCCGCTGTGGTAGTGTTGATTTACTTCATCTATAAGAGGTAACTACGTGTGTTGCAAGCTTTCCCGATGTAATTGTGTGACTGGTAACTATTAAAGATGCTCAACTATAGCTATTTGAATGTCATTGTTTCAGCATGTCCTTGAGTAGTTAGTGCTGGAATATTCATTGAGTATAAAAAGTGCATCAATCCTGAGCACCATTGTTTGCTTAATAATATATCAGCCTCAAAGTCAAGTACGGGATGATTACACAGATTTCTGTGTGTTTAAGTCTCATCATGTTTTTGTATTTTACTTGGCAAATTTTGTGATGAAATCTCATACGTGAAGTGGGCAGCAATATAACTCCAAAGCACCCACATGACATTAATATGGAAAGCATTCCACGTGTCCCTTTTTTTGTACAATGAATGCTATAACAGTATGGCTTCCTTACAATGTTGTTACACAGACGTTACGTACCTGAGAAGCCTGTGCCAAAAGACATGGGCAGTTCGTACCACAATAAAGTCTATAACTCCGGGGATGACTCAGTCGGGAATGACACAGACAACGGGACAAGCACACTAGATGACAGCACTTGGCGGTCGCTAGCTTCAGTCAAGGATAGCACGGGAATGAATGGAACAAGAGGGGAATCTATGAGACCAAATAATGCCCCGTCGTCGGCCAGCAACACAATGGTTGGAGATCCGGCAAGAGGTGATACGGAGGAATCGAGTTACTATTTCAAGCTCAACCCGGGGCGCGCCTCAATGCTGGCGGACGCTTACGAAGAGCTCCAAATCGGCACGAAGAACAATGCTTCTACGGTGCGCGCCAAGGAGTCGAATGCATTTTACGCCGTTTCCGAAGCAATCGGAGGCCCGTCTTCCGACGGCATCGGAGCGGAGGTCAATGGCTACGAGCCAGTCGTTGTGAAGGACGACGAAACGGGAGGGTACCAGGTCGTTGACGAGAGTGTTGACAGCTTAGGGACAGACGCAGATGTTGCTTCTAGCGACTTCCGAAAGGATTACGAGCTGGTCAGCGTTCCCAACCAACGTCCAGTCCCGGCTGCACGACCAGTGCCTGCAGCTCGCAAGAACATTCCGCCAAAACCGCAGCCGAGAATTGTAGAAAATGTCTTGTACAAGCCAATGAACAACGAAGTTTCGGTCAAGAACGTGTTGTACAACCCACTCGAAGAGGGAAAGTGACGTCCTATGTTGCTCGTGAGGCAATGTTGTTAGAGCGCCACCAGTGTTCAAATTACAGGTCTGTTACCGGTCTATTGTGAACCGGCTTATACGAGCATGTAAGAAAATTAAAGAAATCATTCAGTGATTGTAGTAATATTGATCAGATTGGCACAAGTCAGCTTTATAAAATTAAGATCACATCTTTATCAAAACCAACATTTACTCTTTGCCTAATTGCCACTTGTTTAATTACAAACCTTAACCGGCGTGAAAACAAAAAGACTTGAAGCAATTCTGTAAATTGCATTATCATGCTCTAAATGCTTGATTAATGCATATTTTTATACCGATTTCGGTACTCAATTTAGTAGTTGTTGTCGCTTTTCACAACGATGCAAGTCGAATCTGCTCTTCCTACCCAATCACGTAAAAAAGGAAGCTACTGGTATGGAAACAGAACAAAATGTATATATTTATAAACGTTGGCACTATTGTTATATAAATTTTTCGGGGTTGTGGTAAATTGCCTTCTTGGGAAGGAGCAAAACATGTACAGCAAGCATTGGTACGGCATTATGTACTGTTGTAATTCTTTATTTCGTACAGTATTGACAAGCTTGGCGTGAAAAAGACAACAACAACAACAAAACGAAGAAAGCAATGCGCCTCCTACGTCGGTGTATATGAATTATATTAAAAAAAAATCTCTCTTACGATTCGGTGGTATAAACATGATAAAATGGACACTTTCGATGAGGTATTCTCGCTTCTCTTTGGACGTTACAGAAGGTTTTCGAAAAGCAAAGCATACTTATTGTAAGCGTTGTAGGTAATATTAGCAACACTGCCTTTCTGTCTATAGTTTGCCGCATAATAATCATGACTGCCAAAGTCATTGACTTGTATTATTGTTGGCGATTTGCTGCATTTTACTGAATTAAAAAGTCTAACAATAACAACCAGGATCAGATGCAATAATATAGCCGTGAACGAAGTTGATATTATGAAAATATACGGAGGAGAGAATGAGACGGAGAAGACAGAGAAAGAGACAGACAACGAGAAAAAAGGAGAGAGAGCGCTTGAGAACATTGTATAAAAAAGTTAAACATTGTAAGAGAACACAAGAAAGACAATAGAAGGAGTAAAGGAGAAGGAAATGTCAGAGATTTAAGAGAAGAAGAAGAGAAGAGAGAGAGAAAAAAAAGGGACGGGAATACAGACATTCACAAACACACACACACACACACACACACACACACACACACACTTACATACATACACACTCGGAAACGAGGGAGAGCAAAGAAGAGCGGAAAGAGAGAGTCGGAAAGGAATAGATAAGAGAGAAAAGGAGAAGACGAGATAAACGTTTAGAAGGGAATAGAGACGAATAGAAAATGAAAGAGGAAAATATGAAATCAAATCCTAGACTAAAAACTGGATGGTGATGAAAATCACGCACCTAGAGCACAAGGAATATAAACCAAAAATTATCTGAGCATTAAATAGCAACTCTGTATTTAACATTTTCCATTCACTATTTCCCCATCAAAGTTTTGTATTTTCTTGCCTTTATGTATATGTATTTTCTTGCCGTTATGTATATGTATCTTGCCATTGAAATTCCACAGACAAGATCTGAAAATTTATGTGCAGTGCATTTTCCTAACTAGACAACAACAACAACAGCAACAACAAAAACCGCACACAATTTAAAAGGTTCTTGTCTTTACATCAGTCCATCACATACCACCAATATTGCGGAGGTTAACTAATGTAACAAATAATTTTAACTGAAACGCACACTTGTTTTGTTTGTGTCTTTTTTTTTTGTAAGTGAAGGTGAATGAACGACCATAGACCTTGTTGACAACAGCCTATTTGATATGATGAATTTGGTTTGATTGTTTGTTCATTTCGTTTGTATATATGACTCTTTAATGCTTCCTGATTCCAGCATAAGAATTCTATTTCATTTTGATTTCAAGGAATTCATTATAGTTCTCTTACCGTTTGCCCACGGTGAACTTTTGTCTCATTGTCTTTTGTTTTTTCAAGAGTTTAATTCAAGTTGACCTGTAGCGCCAAAGGGCATTACACTTTTTAAATCGAAGTACGAGATGGAACAGTCACAACAACAAGAACAACAACGTTATATACCCGTTTTAATCTGTTGTAACCTGACTTGAGCAACCCGGAAAGCGCGGTACATTCTTGGGTTGTGTTCTTGTCACATGAAGCGCATCAAACAAACAAACAAACAAACAGGACGATGTTCTGCTTTTGAGTTCGTTGGTATAGGCTGGCCTTGAAATCCACGCTTGTAAACATACTGTAAGCGATGAGTCATAATGGGACATCCTAGACAATAATTACTGTTTATTACAATCGGGTTACCACGAATCGCAATATATATATCTTTAATTGAAATACCCATCTCTTTTCTCCCTCCCTCTCTCTCCCCCCCCCCCTCTCTCTCTCTCTCTCTCTCTCTCTCTCTCTCATTTTCTCCCTGTGGTACTCCTAAATGAATAATGGATGGCAGCTAGTAGTTATAGTAGTCTAAATGGTGACGCCCTATGGGAAATCGCGTGTTGTAGGCGAATCGGGGGTGTTCACTTTCCATAGGCCCTGTGTTAAAGTTGGACTTAGAATTTCTCCATAGACGCTGTAGTTAAGAAATTGGCCGAAATTTTTGGTGACGGTCCTATGTTATAACGTGTGATGTGATGTTGATATTTTGTCTAAGTCCGAGATATGTTGGAACTTAGAATTTTTTTTGGGTGATGTGTTGAGTGAATGGGTGAAAATGTCTTGGTGACGGTTGTATATGTTATAACGTGTGATGTGGTTTGCGTGTGAAGATTGTACATGAATGTGTTAGTACCGGTTTTGGTGTTGCGTTGTGTGCGTGTGTGCGTGGCGTAACGGTACGTTATGTTATAACGTGTGATGTGATGTTGATATTTTGTCTAAGTCCGAGATATGTTGGAACTTAGAATTTTTTTGGGTGATGTGTTGAGTGAATGGGTGAAAATGTCTTGGTGACGGTTGTATATGTTATAACGTGTGATGTGCTTTGGATTCGGTTGGTGAGGACCGTGTGAAGATTGTACATGAATGTGTTAGTATTGGTCTGGCGTTGCGTTGTGTGCGTTGTGTGCGTGTGTGCGTGGAGTAATGTGTGGTTGATGTGTGATTGATGTGGACATGTTTTTTTTGTGTGTGTGTGTGTGCGCGTGGTCGTGGGATACAAGGGGTTCTTTCATATTTCTTTGTTTTACTCTGTATTTTCTTCTTCGGAGAATGTGTTGCGCTGTGTGTGCGTGATCGTGGGATATAAGGGGCTTTTTCATATTTCTTTGTCTTCTTCTTCATTTTTTTCTTCATTTCTTTTCTTTATGGTGGACATGCGTGAAATATACATCAAACATCGATGTAAAGAAGTTCGTTGGTATTTCTTCATATTTTTTTCTGAATGGATGAGGAGAATGATATATAATATATTTATATATATATATACAAATAATGATTTTGAATGACGTTCTTTTATGCATTTCTTTATTTTCCTCTTTATTTTTTATCTTCTATATGTTACGTGTGGTATAATATGTTAGGTTTGAAAGCATTGTAAACGCAATGAGAATATATCATCGATAAATCTATCGAATTATTTAGTTTTAATGATTCTATGCTTGTAATGACTAGATAGGACTATATACAGTACATATACAGCTTAGCTACAAGGCAGTGAAAACTCGACATTTTTTTTAATCACTTTCCTCTGTATCGGTTATACAAGCGAGCTATGTCTATACAACAAATAGCAACCGAGTTATATGGATTTTCGTTATTCATCGTCTTTTTTATTGGTAACACAAGTGATACACGAGGAACATGGCAGAGACGTATGTACTTGGTTTAAGAATTAGTATTACAAATGTACTAAAAAATTATCCGAGATATACCAATAACATATATATCTAGGTCTATATTACAAAGGTACTTAAAATCAACCCAAGATATACCAATAACATAATAGGTCTATACACTTTACCTTAACCCGTTCCTTCCGCAATTTCCCGAGAACTGTCGATGCCCCCAATTCCTTTACGCGTAAGAACGAGAATGGACAATATTGGTCATCCGCCAATGCGAATGCACTCACTCATAGTTGAGAAGTTGCTTGGTTGTTCTCTGTCGTTTTTATATACCTGTACATTGTATCTGAACACCCAGCAGCGAGAGCTGCTCTTGCGTTCGTGTCTGTACTCGCGCGTAACATGATAGTCTTGAACGTATGGTCGGCCGATTCTGCCCGGGCTCGTCCACTTACCATGCGTCGAGGCTGCGTGATATTCAATTTTATATTTCGTATACTAGTAACACTTTCTGCCACGACTGTATTGATAAAGCTGTATTGTAGGCCTATGGCAGCGCTTACACATTGAATATATTTATTGAATATATTTCGTATCGGATCATATACAAACAATGTCATAAAGAAGGGATATGGGACGTGTGATGAATGCAAATAGCGTGAAATAGTAATATCATATTGTATTAAACATTTTCTGTGAATATTTGCAAATAGCGTGAAATAGTAAGATCATGGGCAAAATATGAACGTGAAAACAAAAGCTGTCAATCGTAATTACAAAGAGGTAACGCGGCAAAACTAAACCTACATGCCGATGACGTATGCAAACTCGCCGATTTCTCACGATTACTTACATCGATTCTATGACGCCGCAACCCATAGGGCAGTGTATCCAAATATTGCAGACTGATTGTGTACAAAACGATATTATGTTTTGTATTCCTTAGGAATTATTCTATTTGACCGTGTGATTTTTTTTCTCACTATTTTATGTTTATTTTTATCTTCGTGCAGGAGGAGGCATGATCGATGAATCCATTAAAATATCTCTATTTTGGAAGAAAGTACGAATTTTATAGATTAGGGTTGAAATGGTTGAAAGTCTGGGTGTGAATGAAATCGGGATGTATCACGATTGCCTAACTGCAGAGGGGTCTGCCGCTGTTAACAAGCACCAATGATTTGAAACATTACGTAAGGCAATTTTAACGAAATCTAAAGAAAATGCACTGGATATATTTTGAGATCAAACGTTGAAATCAGAACATTGTTGAACCACCTACTAGACGTACCTTACCAGTGGAATCAGTTGAATCAGGCTATCCATTGCACTTCGAATGTTAACTTTTTTGAAAAGTTGCACTCATGACTCATTTGTTCGTAACCGCTTTCGAGCATACAAAATGCAGATTATAGTTGTTGTTTTTTGTCATCATTATTGTTTCATTTATTTTTATGTACATGCGTGTGTAATTATTTTTGTATTCCATAATTTACTTTTCCTACTGCGCCTTGAGTACATAATTATTTTGTCATGTGGAATTGGCGCATCAACGAGTGCCCGGTATACTGATTATTATTAGAATATAAGAGAACATTTTCTATGTAAAACAAAATAACAGTATGTTGATGTGAAAACTGCAATGATATGGTATAACATATAGAAAGAACGTACACCTTCTCGTGCGCTTGTATTGAGGAAGAGTGTGAGGTCAACCAGCTTCGTATATGTACATTGTATTACATAACTTCTTTGCTTCCGACCGACGGCGGATTCGATATCATTGTGCTGGTGGGCTATACACTAAAACTGAATTGAAATTGATGTGAAAACTGCAACGATATGGTATAACATATAGAAACAACGTACATCTCGTGCGCTTGTATTGAGGAAGAGTGTGAGGTCAAGCAGCTTCGTGCGTATTACATAACTTCTTCGCTTTCGACCGACGGCAGATTCGCTGTCAT
The DNA here is from genome assembly GCF_040938485.1 of Diadema antillarum. Lineage (NCBI taxonomy): Eukaryota > Metazoa > Echinodermata > Echinoidea > Diadematoida > Diadematidae > Diadema > Diadema antillarum. Next base: position 198,640 of record NW_027272583.1, on the reverse strand, counting down.
TGTGCTGGTGGGCTATAACACCGTGACAAGTCGATGTCGTGATTTTATGCATATCGTTTACTGATTGTGTTTACGAGTTTGGTCTCCTGATTTGGTGAATTGTAATGGAAGGATACCTGTGATACGTCTCTGTTAGTTCTGTCAAGAAAAATACCATCATTTCATTTCATTTATTTCCACATTAAAAAGACGATCATTGCATTTCAAGTCATAGTATAAATAAATTCATTGTGGGGGACCAGTTAAGGTATTTCAGGCTGGTTGGGAATAGGCCCCAAAGTAAATACAAGACTTTTTCAACTTACAATAATATATAGGTACAAAATACATAGGACACAAACGGTACACAATCAAAGCAGGCTAAAGGAGGAAAAAAGAAGACGGTGAAATACTGGCAGAATATACAAAACTATGTTGCTATTAAGTACGAAAGTGCGTCTAAAATTCTTTATGACATGCGGCAATGATTTGCAGTTTTTCAGTTCCTTTGGTAAATCATTCAACAAAATGGAACCTTGATAAAAAGAAATTGTTGACTTGGGTAGTTCAGTTCGGTAGAGGGGAGGATGAATTTTTTTGGTTCTTGTATTAGTTCAGTTCAGTTCAGTTCAGTTTTTATTTCTGCATTTCAAAATCAATACAAATCAACAAATCAACAAAATACTTACATAGTCACTTACACAGTTAATATTCGTAACGTTTGGATCTTACATACATTTTCTTTTTTTTTCAAGAAAGAATATCATATATGAAAGGAAGCAATAGGAAATGATAAAAATGAAATGCAGGGGACCATCATCATAAGCTAAGCTTGACGAGGATGATGGCCCCAGGTAAAGAGATACATAAAGAAAATCTTGCCACTCACTGAGTGGGGGGTAATTGTGCAATGGGCTCAACGAAGAGATACATAAAGAAAATCTTGCCACTCACTGAGTGGGAAGTAATTGTGCGAAGGGCGTGCGGTGCAGTGCGGTGTGCATTGTGTTGGGATGAATCTTGGTTTGTACGTTGAGTGTTATTTTGTGTATCAGTGTGATGAGGTGAATGTTACTTCAGTTATGGCCGTGAACTCATTGTTTAGGGTGTTTGTTGACCAGGTGGTATGAATATTTATGTGTCAGAAGTATACTGGATTATGAGGGTGTTTTTTAGTTCTCGTTTGAAAATGTTCAACGACGTACGTTGTTTTAAATTAGGGGGTAAAGAATTCCAAATATCTGGTCCATTGTGCTTTAATGATTTTTGAGCTAAAATGATTCTGGGGTTTTCGAGATGGTAATCGGACGACTGACGTGTTGGATATGAATGAACGGTGAAATTTGGAGTGAAGAAGCCATCAAAAATTTTTGGAAGACAATTAAATGTATATTTATACATAAAAACAGCAGTTTGAAAGGTGTGAAGATCCTCAATTTTCAATGTTTTTAGTTGACGAAATAGGGGATTGGATGGGGATAAGTAACGGGAATTGGTAATCAAACGTACAGCACGTTTTTGGAGAGTAAAAATTGGATTAATTTTAGTTGAGCCACAGTTCCCCCAAGCGATATTGCAGTATGTGATATGTGGTAAGATCAATGCATTGTATAGAATAGTCAGGGAATTTTGAGAAATGAAGTTTTTCAGTCGATATAAGATTCCTACAGTTCTTGAGACAGACGTGTGGATATTATGAATGTGATCGTTCCAAGTTAAACTCGAGTCAATTGTGATTCCTAAGAATTTAGTAAATCTTACTTCAGTTAAAGATAATCCATCAATATTGATATTATAACTGCTGTTAATGTTCTGTGAAGCAGTAGGTTTGAAACGTATAAAATTTGTTTTAGAGACATTAAGGGATAATTTATTACATATAAACCATCGGGAGACTTTGTCTATTTCCGTGTTCAGAGTATTAAACAGTGTTTCAAGGTTCTCATGGGAGTAAAAAATATTAGTATCATCCGCAAAAAGTATAAATTTAAGAGTTTTTGATGTATTTATTATATCATTAATATATACAAGGAACAGTAGGGGGCCAAGAATTGATCCCTGGGGAACACCACATACAATATTAGAATTCGGAGATTTAGATGACTTAAATAGTACATATTGCTTTCTGTTGGATAAATAATCAATAATCCAAGAAAGTGCTAAACCACGAATACCATATCTTTTTAATTTGTAAATTAATATATCATGATCTATGGTATCAAAAGCCTTTGATAAATCCATGAAAATTCCTATAAAATGTTTTTTATTTGCAAAAGATTCAGTAATCTTATCTAACAATTGAATTATAGCTAAATCGGTGGAATGGCCCTTTCTAAATCCAAACTGATTAGGTATAAGTAGGTCATTTACATGAAGAAAAATGTACAGGCGTTTATGAATAATTTTTTCCAGAATTTTAGAAATACTAGGTAATAACGATATTGGTCTATAATTTGTTAAAAGAGAAGGGTCGTCTTTTCTTTTGAAAATTGGAACTACTTTCGCAATTTTTAATGAGTTTGGGCATATTCCAGAAGACAGCGAAAGATTGAAAATGTAAGATAAAGGTGTGGTTATTTGTTTGATGATTTTCTTCAGTATATAAACACTTATTTCATCATGGCCACTAGATCTACTTGGCTTTAATCTGTCAACAATCTCCAGTATTTCTTCCTCATCTGTTGGGGTAAAGAAAAGGGATTTGTCGCAGTTTGGTGGAAGAAATTCAGTAAAGTTTGAATGAACATGTTTGTTTTTTATTTTTGAAGCTAATTGGGGGCCAATATTTACGAAGTATGAGTTAAAAGCATCAGATATTTCATCAGGGTTTATGAGTTCTTTGTTGTCATTATAAAAAACGGACGATGTTTCCTTATTATTTTTACCTGTTATTTCATATATAGTTGCCCATAAACCATTTACGTTATCCTTTTGATTATCAAACTTATCGGAATAATACATTTTACGAGAAATACGAATCAAATTACTGAGTATATTTCTATACTTTTTGTAATCTGTAAAATGTTTTGTATTGTGGGTAGTAATCGCCAGTTTATACAATTTATTACGGGTTTTTATTGAAGTGATGATTCCCTTTGTAATCCAGGGATGTTTGTTCTTTCTGCGTGTTTTTTTCTTAACTAAAGGAATGTTTTTTCGATAATAATATAAAAGTTTATCTAGGAAAATATCATAAGCTTTATCGGCGTTATTTTGAAGATACACTTCTTGCCATTCTTCCTTCACTAAATCAAGATTAAGTAATTCAATATTCTCGTCTGATTCTTTTCTGTACATTATCGGCCTGGATTTTGAAATACTTTTGACGTTTTCAGAATAACGAAGAATAATGAATATCGGTAAATGATCAGATATATCATAATAAAAAATGCCATTAATGAATTTATTTACAGAAAAATTATTAGAAAAAATATTATCCAACAAGGTTTTAGATGTTTGGGATATTCTTGTTGGGTTATCAATATGGGAATGGAAAGCATATGAAAAAAGAATAGTTTTTAATTTTACCGCTAAAGTATCTTTTTCGTCATGTCAATATTATAGTCGCCCATAATATAAATTTCCTTATTTTCTTGTGTAATCGTGTTGAGGCATTCATCAAAATTTTCTAAAAACATTTCGGTTTTATGATTTGGTGGCCTGTATATAACACCAATTATCTTATTTTTCATTTTATCATTAATAATTTCCACAAACAGGCTTTCACAACCTTCAATATCAATATCAGTTCTTATTTTTACTCGCAATTCGTTATATATATATATAGGGCTACCCCTCCCCCTCTACCTCTCTTACGATCAGAGCGAAATATTTTATATCTATCAAGGCTAAACAAATTTGGAGACGTGTGCCTAGCCAAGTTTCAGTTATACCGATTGCGGAAAAGGGAAAATTTTGTAAAGAAAGAAGAAGTAGTTCAAATGAATCAAAATTTTTGTTTAAGCTTCTAGCATTCCAGTGGAATAAGCTAAAATCTTTAATGGGGTTATAATTAGTGTCATCATTCCTATTTGTGGAATTACTACGGGAATTATTAACATGACTTGCAGTGGAATCAAGTGAAGATTTGAACATATTATTGAAATCCGAAATAGTGTAGTATCTACTGTGATTACTTATGATACCCTGGTCAGGATGATCGTTGTTATGAGTCATGAGGATTTGAGTGCAAAGTTGAGAATGGTTGTTCTGGGGCCATTATTAGAATGAATGCTGCTGTTGAGATGTTAACATTGTTGTATAAGGGCGTTGGTAATGCACAGAATAAATACTGTTGCATAAAGATTCCCGTTTGAAAGCAGATTATATCTTGAATTGGTAATGTATTAATTTTTTTTTGATAATGCAGATGTTTGCGACAAGTAATGTGAGTGGGTTATAATACGGAAAGCTTTTTCTTGCGACAAATGCATGCGTTTTACATTCTTTTTAGTTGAATGGCCCCAGACGGGAGTGCAATAACTCAAATGAGATGAAATGGAAATGGTCGTCTGAGTATTTCAACTATTGTGGATTATGATATGAAACGAGAATTCCATCGTGTGAGATCCCTTCTTTTTAAATTTACTGAAGTGAAGGAATCAAACAAAAACACTGCTAATCCCGCAAGCTGCACATTCGGTATATACATAAGAACCTGACTGCATGGGATTTAAATGTATAAAACTCACGTTGTTACTCTTCGGACTGTTTGATGAGCAAAAATAGTAAAACTGAATTGAATAGAACAAAAAAAAAAGCATTTCGCCTACAAACTTGCACGGTACATACAGAGGTTGTATATAATAGCCACCACTATACGAATAATTGATGACATTGTTCACGAATCACCTATACACTCACGCATAATATTCACCACTCATGATACGAATTGACAACGATCAATCCATTGGGACTCACCTATATACCAAAGAAACATACTCTATATACAAATCATATACGAATGAATTAACTTAACCGAAGCAAATTAATCAGACGCTCTGCTTGTCATTACCCCTCACAAATGCAAGGCACTATGCCCCAGGGAACGGCACCTGACAGTACGATAGATTTACCGAAGTCAGTGGAAATGATTATGAGCACATTCGACCGTACATGGCACTGCATGGTGAATGAAGTTAAAAGATATGGACGAGGTTTCTCCCCCTTTCAAGTTGAAGAGAAGTTTTGGCTTACAGAAATCATTTTGGAGATAGCGATGTTGCATAAAGTCACCATAAAGTGTAGATAACAGTAATGCCCGATTATATTTTGCTAGAAATGTAGATGTAGAATTATTGTGTAGATTGCCGGGTGTGCTGAACCAAGGATGGATTTTGGGTGTATAGATTTATTTTTTTCTTCTTTGAACATCGTGTTGGCTTATTTTCTATGATCGTGCAAAGCTTGAACAGCATAATTACATCCTCCAGCTGTGTTACAATATATTTTCTTTTATGATAGATACGATATTGATTATTGAATTCATATTACGATGATGATTATTATATTGTTCCGTCGGTAAGTCACCTATGACTAAACGTGGTATTCTGTTTTTACATATCACTAGGGCGTTGTCGCTTTTAATCGTTTTTCCCATCATTGAGGGATTGCATTGAGGAAAGAAGGATCCAAGTAATAAAGTCTTGTGTCGTTCATTTATTTTTACACCCGTCTGTAGCAACCCCCCTGCAATATAACATTACTTTTGGCATGATGATTACATCAGAGTACTATAGTAGGTCTAGGCTTTTCAGTAAGAGTTATTGTTTGAAAGGAGTGCATGAATGAAATGATTAATGAGTGACTATTGAATTCATATTACGATAATGATTATTATATTGTTCCGTCGGTAAGGCACTTATGACTAAACGTGGTATTCTGTTTTTACATATCACTAGGGCGTTGTCGCTTTTATTCGTTTTTCCCATCATTGCCTTGACAGTAGGCAGCGATAAAATATTTGCTGTCCACGGTGTTCGAAGTCATTGCTTTGGATGAGGAGTAAGAGTGCTTTCAAAATGTATGACAAATTACAACGAACAAGGGTGATAACATGGCAGATTTGCCATTATGAAAGCGTGAGTTGGGGGCTCAAGGAAGCAAAACAAAAGAAGAAAGCATGCATACATTTTACAAAGGCGATGTCATTAAATTTACTTTGGTACATGTCTGAAATTAATTTTGAGCATCTATGTCAGTTCTTTACGTGTTTTTTGGTTTTTAGAGCATTTTTCCCTGCTCAAGCACCACAATATAATTCCACAAATCAAGATATGTAGCTCTCGATTTATATAGGGCTTACTACATTTTATATGACATTACGGAAATCGTACTGACTTTCACCTTTAACAATATTTTAATGTAGTCTGCGCTGGCAAGAAGATTGTGAGCGCGTAATATTTGATGAACACTATGCTTCGATTTAAAAAAAAATGATTTGATGGTCAAAGTTTGCTTTTATGCATCTTGTATGGTCGGTTACGGCAAAAACAGAAATGTATATACCTATATGAATATATATCGCTGAAATGTGAATTTACATGCCGTTTATGCAAGAGTCAAGAATATCCACCGGACTGACGAAATGATTGAACAGAATTAACAGAAACGCACAAAAAAAAAAATACATATGCGGGGAGATTTCTTTGCTTGTATGTTTTTGGGGGTTTTAACTTGCTTTTTTGTAGCGACTGGCACGATCATAAAATGTATGCTACATGAAAAAGTCTAATATAGTCGCAGTGTATAACGATACAAAAAAAAAAACCCAGTAAACTGTGAAACGTAGATGGTCCGATCAAGTTTATTATTTCTTTACTTCGAGTGTACTCAAAGAACTGGCGAACACGTACCAAATTATTGCATAGCCCAAAAATATCATATGTTGCAAACGTTGCGACTGTAATTTTGAGAGGGAGGATCAAATATCATGCGGTGATGAAAAGAAAAAGTGTTTTCAGGAGATGACGCTGTCAATGATTACTGCAAGTGGTTATTTGGAGATGAATCGAACGTGGATTTATAGCCCGTAATTCAAACGCTACGACGGGGTCTTTGTTCAAAAGTATGTATACAGTGCCAAATCTCATTTTCACCGTTCAGATCATAAAAAATGCCTCTGGCTTTTACGTCAAAAACATTTGCGTTGTTAGAACTGAAACAAAGTGTTGTCTTTTTTTTTCACACGATAAAAAGAAAAAAAGACAGAAAAAAGACAGAAACAACAATGAAGAGGAGAATTCTTGAGAACCACATGCAATTACTTCAGAGGCTCCTATATTCGACATTCTTACTTTCTCACCGGTAAATACCAAACATGCTCCATCTTCAACTTTTTCATACACAGCTGTACCTATGGTATAGCAGCTACTTGAGAAAACTGTGCGCGTCAAGTGTCAGAAAATGCTTTTCATGTAAGATGCAAGACCCACTCTGGTATCGTACTATTTGTGTTGTGTATAATTCATTATATTGTAATGATCGAGTGTCGCTTGCCATATTTTTGATGGTGTGAGTAATGTTCAACTCGATATTGAAAGTTTAACTATGTTGAGGAGAGTAAAGATGATTGTGACAGGTGATGATGTAGGCCTAGTAGGTAAAACACGTATCTGAAAATGACTGTACTTATGCGATGGCTTTATTTTGAATTTTCAGGAGAAAAAAGATACCGATATGTGACTTTACTTTTGAAGATTTAATTTTTAACGTATAGTCGTAACAAGATTGATTTTACAAAATGGATTAAAAAAAGCAGACATACGAGGAACGAGAGCATTGACTATAAAACTAAAATATAAAGACTAAAAAAAAAACGGAGAGTGAATTGTGTAAGAGGGGGTAGATTTGAAGTGTTCTAAAAAAAAAGAATAACTGAAGGTAGTGTGGAATTATTTTACGGTTGATTTCTTCACAATGCATTATCATCGAATGCTTTAAAACAGGATGCTCACACTGAAGTGAAAAACAAAATTCATCAACAAGAAAGACCAAAGTTGCCGCTCCCTGCCTGGGTTTTTGAGCTGGAAAAGACATTGATGGAGCTTCTTGAAAAGAGGAGGCAAGCACGATGCTTTCGATGTGGAAAGGTGGGACATTGGAAGAGAGAGTGCCCTGTTAGACTGAAAAACAAAAACACGCAGGTAAGAAATTTGGTAAACAGTGTCTCTGTCAGACCCGTTAGATCGCACAAAATTCGTGTTCAACAAGAGAATCATAACGCATGATTTTAAAACTATACCGTGTATATGATGGTTATTGTCAAACCAATAAATCAATCGAGTTTCTTCCACTACTTTTTTTTTAGATTACATACTCTCGGTGAATTTTAATTTGCATATTGCGATGAGAAAGACTAATGTAGATTTCTTATAAGCGGATTTTATAAGGGGCAGAAGAGTATATCGTATTAAACATTTTCTGTGAATATCGTTAGTTTAATCATAATTACGTACTACCATATCTTTGACAAGATTCCGCTATGATTTTTTTTTCGATTTTCGCAACCTTATTTTAATGTCAACAAAGAGAAATACTGCATGCTTGTTACGTTACCCTCGTGTATTCTATGCCACTGTATAGTTTAACTCTGCCTATCTCCATTTCAGTTCAAGAGCTACTGTAACGCTTTTTGGTACAACGCCTTTTTTCTTTACAAAATAATGTGACGTATTGCAAACATATTGGATGAATTGCACTTTAATAAATACTTAGGTGAAAGTTTTTGTGTTAATATCGAATCTGTGATTGCTTAAAACAGTATATTGTTGTCAAATATGACAACAATCAGTTGTAACGAAATTGACACCTACCACAATCTGTTATAAACTTGTAATTTTCTGTTATATATGTGACCCTGCACCACAAATGGACAAAAAGTTGCCAGACATGAATATTTAGTTAAGACCATATTCTGAGAGAGCAGACTTTAAGCTTGAAAATGATGTATAAATAAAATCAAATGGACTCTCCTAACTTATCTAAAGAGTGGAAAGAAAGCACATACTCCGGAAAAGTGTGAACTGAGAAAAGAGGCTCTGAAGTGCAGTGTCCATTCAAGCGCTAAATCTTTACCAAGCCGTGCTGGCTGTGCGATGAATGGGACAAGAAACAGGATGTAAACCACCAGAGTAACAACAATGAAGGGATTATCAGATTAAACTGAAATTAAGCATGCCTCATTAACACATTCTGTCCATGGGGCATAAGTAATGCCAACTTTCAAAGCAGTAGCGTTATCTTTTCAAAAGTTATTAGAGTTGAAAGTGAAGAGTGTGTACCAGGTTTTCAGAAATGAAAAGGGGACTCGAAAGACACACCTAATCACACTATTCTACCAACAATGGTCGAGATAAACTGCTAATAAAAACACACTTTCCCGCCCGTTTCATGATACCAAATTTTAGCATATATTGTAAAAGAAGACTTGCTCTTTGAGAAAATATGAAAAAGTCAAGATCGGCTAGGTTGCCCAATTTCACTTATTTTTAGTCCTCACGCAAAATCAGAGTGCGACTTTTTGTTCGTTTTGTGATGCACGGTCACATATATGACAGAAATATAATATACTATATAAAATACATGATATATAATAATATGTTTTGAAAGAACGATATGTCGATATATTTTGTTAAAGTTTGGCAAAACTCAATACAATGTAGTCTTATTATGTTTGTTTGTTTGTTCGTTCGTTCGTTTCATTTTCAATCTGGCAAGATTATATAATGGATAGTCCATTTTCGGCTGTACTAGCTGGTCTTCCCTTGGGTTCTGCTGCATGGATGACGCGACGGAACGACTAAAGCGTATTATACATCCTGCTCTTTACAGTGAATGAATGGAGCGGCATCTTCTACGAGCATGGGTTATGACTTTATCATACACGAGATCTCCGTTTGAATCAAACGAGTAGGGAAATCCATTTTTTGTTTCGTTAGATAACCGTAATGTTCACGATGGTTAAAAGCATTAGCCACTGAATGATTATAGCAAAAAGCGTAAGTTCCAGGTTTTTTTCCTCCGTCGTACTCATCTGTCACGTTCAAACTGAAAACTGACTTGTCCTCTGCAACAGGCCAGGGCACATCTGACACGTCTGATTTCCAGTCCAAAACTAAGTGTTGACCAACAACTCATGGTGACTGTCTTGGCGCGAGCCAAATGCTCGAATGATCCTGCTTTGCACAGGACGAGCTATTAATACTGCTTCCAGGACATTGGCTGTCTGTGGCGTGTCTTCCTTCTTACAGGTGTAGGCATACCTCGGGCATAGAGTTCTTCCGACGGTTTTTCATCAGTATCCTCTTGCTTATTCCTCATCGGATCACCACGGTTTTGCATGAACAACCACCTAGTCTTGTTCCCTATGAGTTCTTGAGGTGGATGCAACTCAGCAAGGCTAAGGGCGAATTGTTTCCATCCCTTAGGAACGAAGGTCTTCCTGTATCGCAGTATGTCATTCACCAAATCCACCACGTGGGTGTCATTCAGACGCACACCTTTGACTACAGCTTCACCTCTGTCGTTAAAGTGTAAGATGTTTTCCGGAGCTTCTTCGATGAGTGTCATCAGTTGTTCCGCCTTTTTCTTTAACGGTTTTGGTACGCTGTCCACGACCTTGCCAATCCAGGAATGTTTGGTGTTAACTTTTCGATCTGAAGTCGTTTGCGTATCCTCAACTCGAACGGCCAGGGGCTGCTTTAACTTCTGGTGGAGATTCACGTATCCCATGAGAGCTTGTTCGTAGAGTTTAGCCCGTTCGTCTTGAGTTATATCACGACGCCGTATGATGGCCTGCATCTGTTCGTCCAAACCATCTAGTCCTTGGTAAGTCGGTGCTTGAGAATGATAATGATTGGTCTGGATTTGATGGGCCAAATCCTGCGGTACTAACACCATTTTCTTTGTATGCTCCATCCTTATTTTTTCCTGTTGGATCTACTCTTTCGGCGAGCGATACCTCGTTTAATACCACCGATGATCAACTCTCCCAGTATACCCAGAACCGGTCCCGCCAAGGCAGATATGAATCCCCCTTTTTGCTGTAACAACTTCTTCCTTTTCTTATTAATGGCAACCTTCTTATCACCGAGGACGCGGAGTGTGTTTTTATGAGCTTTCAGCTTGCTTCTTTGTCTCGCAGTCAGAGGCACGTTACCACTCAACACGTTTAGGGCGCATTCGCAGATGCATTTGACCAAATCCTGATTTGCGCCTCTTAATATACCCTTTTGTTGCTCAGAGGTACCTTGAGCTAACACATGAAGGTAGGGGGCATTTTTCTTCAACCTCTGCGTCATGATGCTTAGGTCGGCTAGCTTGTGTCACACTAACGCAAGCATCCAAATGTAAATGACGGATACATGAGGGAGACATGTGTTTATAAGTTCTCTAGGAGGTCTATTTCATGAGGTAGACATAATTCCTTTCTCCTGGAAAGATTTCAGTCCTCAGACGTAAGCGCTCGTCCGTCTCAGGTTTTAGGTCTATGAAGAGATAACCATATGGTTTAGAGGTGGCGTCATAATAGGACTCTTGCAGGTATTTTACTTTGTGGGGGTAGATTTGTTTGCCGAGATGGACAATCTGAGAACTATCTCTTGGGTTCTTGTAAACAACCATGTAGTTGGCGTTCAAACTGATGGTACGACTTTCCTTCCCTTGAAAGAAGATGTTTTGAGTTATGAGAATGACCGATAGATTACGATGATGACTCCCCTTGGTAAAAAGGTGCGTTATACGTCGATCTTTGCTAGCCTCTGTCATCAGATCATCAAGCACAATCAAATTACTCTCCCTGCGATCAAATATCGTTTCAAGATCGGGAGGTATCCCCTCGTAAAGCCGTACATCAGGCAAATTCCTCGCCATATCAACGTAACCATCCTGATATTCCCCATAGCACCAAAGAATCTTCTCAAAGGGCCGATCGATAACATGGTTTTGATTTTGGAGAAGTTTTCTGACAAACGTGGTTTTACCTGAGCCTGAAGGACCACCCAACAGTAACGTAAAGGGTGTTTTCAATCTCGTGTCCATAGCCAGAATGAAGAGCTTGATATAATAACCAGTACTTATATGTAGATTTCATGGTATGAACCTGTCTCATTTTTCTTGATATGTAATTTCATCTCTATCATTCATCTCCAAGACATAGTCATTACCTCAGGTTCTTTCAACACCCATGACCATACCAACTCGAGCACTCATGTTACACGGTATGAAGACACAAGTATAAGCACACGTGAATTCTATGATTTGGTAACTGCTTTATTCTTGTTCACAACATAAAAGAAAAAAATATTTCACATGCACACACACACATTCATGACACGATCATATTGAGACATTGATAACTTAGAATAAAGATTAAAGGACTCGTTCGCTTATGTCATTACTCCATATACAAGAACTCCTTTGAAAACGAACCGTCCCAATCTTTACCATCGAGAGGATTAAACTGATTAACCACACATTGATACGCCAGAGAATCCACATTACACTTTTCATGCCATTCGGTACACAGGTCTAGAAATATTTTTGTATCACTCATTTGACATAGGGTACATTTGGCATGGGCCAACCACTGTAATTTACTGTGCAACACACAGGACTGTAGGTGCAAATGTATATCGGGACTTGCATGCTTCACGAATATACTCCAAATCTTAAACATGTTTTTCGAACCACTTTCACTGAGGTTGTCATAAATACTTTTTGAACAGTCTGCGAGATATTTACACATTCTTTCAGATTCATGATACAAAGGCATCTTGTAATTGATGCAAGCGTGGTACATGCTAGGGTAGTTTTGCTGACATCCTTCACAATCGCTTGGACTGGGTAGTGCGGATCTTTCAATTTCGAGATAAAGCACCGTCAAGATGAAGGCTTGGAGTAGTTCCAGATAACCATTACCACGCACATCTGAGACATAAGATATAAAAGAAGAGAATATACTATTCAATAGGATTTAAATCTACTAATACTGATATTTCTTGACGCTCCCAGACGCTCACAATCATCCAGCTACATTCGGTTTAGGGAACAAACGCTCGGTAGCATCTTTGGTGTCTTCACGTTTCAGTATGTCCAGCGTATGGTTGATATCACTCATACAGTTCATGAACTTATCCCAGTTTTCCATGGTAAGGTTGATACCTCGTCTACCGGCCATCATCGGGGAACCGAAGTCTGGAGGACCCATGTAATATTCACGCACATTGACGTACAATTCGTTCCTATACACTTTTATGACGGCATACCGCTTACCACCGAGATGAAAATAGCGTAGGGCATCCGGAAAGAATGCCCCTTCCTGAAGTTCCTCCGTCTTGTGAGGAGGTTGCTTAGAGGCTGCTTCCGCTTCACCATGCCCCTCGGTTTTCCGTTTCTTGGATGCATGGTCATCAATCGCGAGGTCATGATTCTCAGTGAAGCTTTCCTGTAAAACGTATACAGAGAGAGAGAGAGAGAGAGAGATTGAGATAATTAGCAGATGCTATGAATCACAGTATCAAACATTTATTTACAAAATATGAAATCATGCAAACTTTATACTATTTCTTTCTTGTTGAATTACACATTTCCTTATTTCATTCTTTCTTAAACTGTAGTTTTCAAGGAAAACGCCAAGACTCACCTCCAGCGATCGTTTGACACCTGGTTTTGCCAGCGTTGGGAACTTGAACACGTCCTTCGTAGCTCTCGCCGGTTGTGGAAGCCTGGGGGCCTGCAGACCTTCCGGAATATTCGGCAATTTAGGCATCTGGAGCTTCAATGGGGCCGCTTCTTGACTGGCTTCAGTATTGGAAACATAACACCGTCTTTAGGACTTTCCCACCGCCTTTCCTCGGTTTCAGTGTTGTAAAAGTACACACGCTCCTCTCGTTCGCTAAAGGCGACGTTCCAACCTGCCCTCTTCGCCTCGTCGGATAAGGAAGAAAGTGCCAGTATAACCGCACTATCCGTAGGGTTTGAATTGGTAGTAGCAGCCATGTTTTCGGATTTTCTATCTGATAGGGATACCTTTACCGAGTTGAGATATTTAATTTGAAGCCAATGTCCAGTCAGATGAACCAACGTTAGACTGTCCTCCGATTTATACCCATTCCACAATAATCTGACTGCTCCCGTGATTGGTCCGTATTTTAGGAAACTGATCGGAATAGCGTTTACGCATGCGCCTTCGAAGCGTGGTAAGCGGACGAGTCCGGACAAGTTCGCACCAAGGTACGTTCAAGCCTGTGACGTCACGTACGAGTACAGACACGCCCGGTCAAGCCTGTGACGTCACGTACGAGTACAGACACGCCCGGTAGAGTTCTTGCAGCTAGCGTTGTAGTTAAGATGTAATATATGTATATAGTCATAGCTAGTCATTACAAGCATAGATTCATTAAAACTGAATAATTGCATTCTCCATGAGATATTCTCATTGTATTTACAATCCTTTCAAACCTAACATATAACACACGCATTAACATATGAAGTAGAAAATAAAGAGGTAAATAAAAGAACGCCATTGCAAACTATTCGTTGTATATATTATATTCATCATTCATTCAGAGAAAAAAATAAAGAAATGTCAACGAACTTCTTTACATCGATGTTTGATGTATATTCAACGCAAGTCCACCATTGAAAAGAAAAAATAAAGAAAGAAAAAGAAAATAAAGAGGAAAATAAAGAAATGTGAAAGAACTCCTTGTATCCCACGACTCTTTTCTTCACAACCCTTGTCCTGTACGTGTAATTAATTAGTCTCGTAGTCTCTTAAGATCAATCGTTTTTTACGACCAATCACACCACATTCCAATCACTCCCCATCGCACACAAAACAAAAAACATGCCCACATCAACCACACATTACGCCACGCACACACGCACACAACGGCAACACCAAAACCGGTACTAACACATTCATGTACAATCTTCACACGCAAACCACATCACACGTTATAACATATATACAACCGTCACCAAGACATTTTCACCCATTCACTCAACACATCACCCAAAAAAATTCTAAGTTCCAACATATCTCGGACTTAGACAAAATATCAAGATCACATCACACGTTATAACATAGGACCGTCACCAAAAATTTCGACCAATTTCTTAACTACAGCGTCTATGGAGAAATTCTAAGTCCAACTTTAACACAGGGCCTATGGAAAGTGAACACCCCCGATTCGCCTACAACACGCGATTTCCCATAGGGCGTCACCATTTAGACTGCTATAACTACTGCAGCTAATTTCCTGTGTTGTAGACTGCGGAAATCAGCAACATAAAAGTAGCATAATACCGCAGGCAATTTATTTGATTTTGCATTCAAATTTGCAGTCAAACATGGTAAAGATGTCGACAGACTAATGGTAATATTATGTCCGTTTGTTATGAGAAAAAAATAATACATACATATGTAAGCGAGCGCATGTAGAAACGATAACGTGAAGAATATCTCCATTGTTTTGTTGTTGTCTTAATGTTATACCGATACTTTACCAACGAGGACACCAATAACGGAAATCAAGAAGCGTATTCATAGTTGGACATGCATAAAACAGATGAGAACAACGAGCAGGAGGAGGAGGAGGACGATGGGAAATACGATAAAATTAAAAAAATGCATGATGAGAAGAGACTAGCAAGGATGATGAATGAAAATGAAATAACCAAAAATGGCGAAGAAATCAGGCTAAGAGAGAGAGAGAAAAAAAAAACAAGAAAAATGAAGAGATATGAACGAACATCTAATGGGAAAAAATTGGCAAGAACCATGATTGTTTTTAGTATTCACCTTATCCTGATCAGGATGTGGGACGATGCGCTCAACAAAATCAAAAACGGATGACACACGTAAAATCACATCATACTGAAATCCAAATAATAGATTAGGCCAGATTATAGCGCATTGAGTTTTAGATTTTATGCGCTTATTTCAAAAATGCTATAGTGTTATGTTTTGAACGAGCATATACCCATTGTGTGACTGTGAAGGCACAAGTCATGTCATGAGCATCTGTCGCTTTTTCACTTTTAACCATACCTTCGATAGGTCAGACATTATTAGTTGACATTCTTATTCATTTTTTTCTTTTTTCTTTATATATATATATATATATATATAGATA
This sequence comes from Diadema antillarum, assembly GCF_040938485.1. Classification (NCBI taxonomy): domain Eukaryota; kingdom Metazoa; phylum Echinodermata; class Echinoidea; order Diadematoida; family Diadematidae; genus Diadema; species Diadema antillarum. The sequence goes on along the minus strand of NW_027272583.1, from coordinate 182,522 downwards.
TATATATATATATTATTTTATTTTTATATTATTTTATTTATTTATTTTTTTTTGGGGGGGGGGGTGAATTAAAATAATGTATTCAGTAGTCTGTGATGAAGCACACAAAATGATCATTTCATGTGATTATTGTGACGGCCCCTGCAACCTGGAATATGTCATGGAAGAGAACAATGTAGCCATCTAATAATGTATTTTGTATGGTAACAATGCACTGAATTTGTTTGTAAAATTTGACATTTCGTAGCAAATTCTTTTTTATCAAAATCTCTATGATTTGCTGCAGTTTTTGCGTGTACCTTTTATTAATGAAAGAAGTTGCAGGATTACATTGTGAGTACAATTGACACAAAAAAGGCCATACACACATTTTGTATTATATGAATAGGTGTACACGTATTCATATTTTGTACTGTGTATATGTACAACGGTATATGTATACATAGGTAGTGGTAAACTGACTCTCGATAGATAAAGACGTATAGATCGATTGATAGATATCGTGTTAATGATTTTAAAGACAGTGTTTAAAAGGATTATAATGAAATTTTTAGTTGCACTTTTGTCTTGAAATAGATGAAAATATCATTTTTAAGGAAAAACCAACAACCAAGGGACCCGACGAAAAGAAGATGTTCTGACAATACGCAATGATGTTCATTGCATTTAAAGAGAATGCAAGCAGATATATTCTTATGTGAGCAAAAAAAAAAATGAAAATAATTGCCATCAAGTCAGACAAAACTTCGAAGGAAAATAGGTTCCTTTCTAGCAAAATCCAGTATTGAATCAAACAAGTGGCTATAATACACGCATGCGCACTCGTACCGCTTATTTCGCATTTCCAGCAGGCTCAGATACATTATCATGGCTTGCACAGGCGGCCTGCATAAAATATGACCTTGTTGTTATTGTTATTGTAGCTGCATAATCTCGGCGCCGCTTTTGCAATCAGAAGAGACCATCATTTTATCCCGATGATGCCGCCATGCAGCATGATGATTGCGGGGCAGCGGACTCCAGTGGGTGCATTTCGGATCACACTTTGCCTGTTGGCGTTTATCACTCGTATTGTAGGTAAGGTCCGAACTACTGTATTCTTCATTCCTGATCTGTGACAATATCAATACCACTAAAAGTGTAAAACATGGCAATTCACCTGCGCATATTCTATATTGTCCTCTCTCTTTCTCTTTCGATTATCTGTCTCCTTCTTTAATGTCTATACCAATCATTAAAGTAATTCTCGTAATTTGGCTTTATTTACCATAAGCCACCACTGTTTCAGCGAGGTCCGTCTGCATGCATGTATTGTTTAGCTGAGTCAACTATTCGTATTTCTTATATTAAGCCCTATTACATTATTTACATGATTATGGGATGTAAGGTATTACAATTAGCAAACGTAAAGGCATTATTTCGTGGGGCGTCATTGTCCGCATATATTACTATTCTAAATCTACAATATGGACAATGTGGACTATAGTCAAATTAATGTAGATAGGAGAAATGAAGAGTTTGTTCGCAAAAACCGGTAAGTCCGTATTTGCCAAAATTGAGATATTTGCGATTAAAAGTCAAGAAAAATAGAGAGAATAATAAGAAAATTTTTGCTTCTTTTGACCATAACTTCAAAAATGCACCTATATATGTAGTGACCAATATATCATTTAAAAGGTATTATTTTGTACTTTATGACAGAGACCGTACTTTAAAATCTTCAAAAATGGACTTATCGGTTTTTGCAAACAAACTCTTCAAATAAAGATGGGGATACAATACAAAGCTTTTCAAATGTTTGGAAGATTACAAATGAAGTATCGACTTGTGTTTTCCGTTTCTTTTGTACATTGTCTTCTTTCCTTAACATCTTTCTCTCCATCATTGCGTAGGAATCATCGACTAATAAAGTGTAGAGTTTCTTACTATTGATGGAACATAACATATGGTTATCATAACAGAAATCTTGATTCAGTTATATCCGAAAGAATTTTTCCAGCTCAAATTGCAAAATTTACTTAAATGCAATTGTTTCTAGCACCATCAATTCGAAACAAGAAATTAACCTTCTTGTATAGTTATTTAGTTAATTGAGTCAATTTTGAGGTTATTTTTCAATTTTGTTTTCAAATGGGTTCACAAGACAGTGTCGACACATGCTTTATGTTTATATGTAATGACAACATTAATGATTATGATAAGAATGATAATGGTATCGATAACATTACTACATGCATTGATAACAATAATTTCAATTTCAAATTCAATTTCAAATAAGATTTTATTTCTAACATCACATTTTGTTGGTACAAGTTCAAAGAAAAAATGCAATGTATACAATACATGTGAAACTAATGTTTAAAATGATTGCGTTTTTGGAAAAGAGACGCCCACGTAAAAAACAAGCTTGTAGGAAATGAAATGAATGAAATGATAAAAAATGTATTCAAAATATATACTGTACACACTGCATGATTATGCACGGTACAAACTTTAAAACTATAGATGGAGAACAATCATTTTGCTGTTTGTTGTGTTGTTGTTGTTGTTGTTTTCTCGTGTCTTATTATCTTGTCTTTTACACATAGGTCTAAACTGACATACAGACATCCATATTATGATGTCTGTTGTATGAATATGAATGTGTTGTAAATAAACGTATTTTCAAGCAGTGCCCATTGTAAGAAGTGTAATACTTGGGAAAGCTTAATTGTGGGTCGTGTTGGTGGGAAGAGGGAATGGGCAGGGTTGAGGAAGTTGTGATTGTGACGACATTTTTGCCAACTCTGTGACGTATATTTACCTTGAATATTAAAAGCTACTGTGTTTTCCTCATAGCTATGGGCGAGGCATCTGGCGATTTACGATTTTTTAAAAGACGGCTGTACACAGACCTGATCGGGAACTACGGACCGAATACGATCCGACCGGTATTTAACGACTCCACATCGATTGAAGTGAAATTGCGCATGGTCGTCTATCACCTTGTGGAATTTGTAAGTTAGATGGCATAACGTTGTACATTAGAATTGTGAAGGCACTTATGTGTGATTATGTGTGTATGTGTGTGTGAGTTAGTGCGTCGTTAATTAGGAAATGTCAGTTTTCCAAGAAGAGAAAAGGCTCAGGTACAAATTGATTTTGAACGTTAACATTTTGCTTGTGTGTCTATCTATGAAATAATATTTCACTTGATAATAATGTTTATGAAATAAAAAGAGAAAAAGTAACTTCCGTCCAAACATAATATTATGTGCAAAATTGTAAATCTGATTTCTGTGTTGTAAAAGTATTAGAAACTGTATACCCTCACTGCTGAGCAGATTTTATGATTCTTCAGATCACTTGCCACATATGAAATTTATAATAGCTTAATCAGAGCGTATGTTATTCTTTTTTATGTAAAGTCATGTAGATTTTAGAACCCTCCCCTGTATTTCACAAATAATCTTTCACATCCCCCGTTTCGGTACAGATATGCATCGTCTTTTTTTTTTTAAATAGAAAAAAAAAGGATGGCCAGAAGTAACTACCATCATAAAGACATAGAGAATAAGTTATATTTTCATCTGCTGGGCAGCTCCAGTTTTGCACAAACCTCTGAATGGCAGTATCAAACATGGGAACAAAGGGAATAAGACTGTTGTGACTCCGTCTATTTTGAACCTCCTTGATAATCATTTACGTTCAGATAATGAGTTTGAGAAGGTATCATAAAGGAAATGAAAAGTTAAAAGCAATTAGGCTCATTAACTGCAAACAGGGGAATTCTATAAAGAGCAATTCAAAGTTCATTTGATGAAAATCGGTTGTGAAATGGCTGAGATATACAAAAACAAAGTAGTCCTAATAACAGTTGGGCCCAATTTTTGCGACATAGGCCTACATCTTTATACACGGGGCTTATACATCGAACTCGTGGGCATTCTTTGTCTAGTGTCGAGCTCCTGGGCTGCAAGGCTCGTGGGTGTCGAATTCGTGAAGTGCACCCATGGATGTGTGGCGCACAGGCTCGAGTGTTTAGTGAAGTGTGTGTAGTTGGTGTTAATAGGTATGTGTGGGAGTGTATGTTTCTTGGGGATTGGGAGGGTAAAGGTTAGGTAATCGTGGATTTTCACCCCACCCTCCTCACTTTTTATTTTGTAGAATGTTGTTAATCCAATTGAGTTAGGTCTTACGGGTTAATTGTATTGTTGCGATTTGTAATGTGAAATAATACTGCCAGAAACGCAATCGGAATAATTGGTTTTTACGAACTACGCAGTAGAAAATAGAAGTGTAATAATTGGCTTTATGGTTGATTTGTTGATCAATTTGAAGGAGATCAAGTAAAGGTTTCAGAAAAAAAAAGTGTGTGCGTGTGTGCGTGTGGTACATTCCGGTATGCCTGTGTGCTTCATGTGCTGATAGACGTAGCCATCCGAGGACAACAGTTACTGTCAGTGACTGTAATGCCAAATCAATATTCGATTAGCCACACATCATCACCGCTGATTTGATAGCTGGAAGTGAAAGCGACTAGTCCTCGCTGGTGCTTTTGCTTGATTTAAAAGCCGCGTCTGTCACGTTCTCTTTCATCATAACATTATTGTAGGGAAACACTCCCGTCATGCTCAAGGGCATACAAGCTCATCGACGAACGCATTGATAACTATCACAAAGACACGCTCATTTGCAGACACGAACAACCGATGCCTCGTGAAATTCAATTATTCAATGTTCATATCGTAGGAGGCCACAATCGAATATTGTCCCAAAACTAAAGTGGATGACGTATCCATGACATTGCGCCTTAGGCAATCGATTAAAATTCAATTATTGAATCAATATCATTCTGGTTTGACGTTGCCGCCTTTTGCAGTTTCTAAAGTCTAAGGTAAAAATCCCTTTTCACTGCATTGAACGCGGTGTCCATTCTTTGTTTCTTTATGTTTGTGTTCAGTCATTATTTGTTTTTTTCTAACACCATAAAAACACTGTTTACAGGCGTCCCCTGCTCATGATCAATTGGTATTTCAAAGGTATCGTCTTCAAGAAGCTTTTATTTCTATGTTGTTGTCTGTATTTCGACGATGCGCCTCGCACTCGAAGAGAACAATCATTTAACATTTAAGGTTGCAACGATGGACAAACAGGACACAATCTAACTTTTGCCGATAGGTAAAAATCTCATGATTTCACTCCGTAAAAAAAAAAATAAGTTACGGAATTTTAGTCAAAATCTCTTCAGTACCTTATCATTGATCTTTGTGGTGGCAACAGGCACCATTACACATACAACAAAAGAAAAAAAAGTCATATATATATATATATATATATAGGCTTACTTTGTAAAATAAGTTTTCACCACGAGGTTCACTGGCTTCGACTCAAACATTAGAAAGTGAAATCAAAGGACAAGTCCTCGTCCTTCATAGACATTGTGGACTGAATGAATGCAGCAATATTAGTAGAACACATCATTGAAAGTTTTGGGAAAATCCGACAATCCGTTCAAAAGTAATGTATTTTTTGACGTTTCTGCCCAGTGACTGCTGGATGAGAAGACTATTACAGCTTTTGATGTCACTTTTGAATTGGTTGTCCGATTTTCCATGAACTTTCACTGATTTGTTCTTCTGATATTGATGCATACACTCAATCCACAAGTATGTAAAGGTGCACTTGTCCTTTAAGCATGGGGAGGCAGATGAATTCATTTGTTTCAATTCAAGATATTTGAGATTAAGGCTGAAAAGCAAAGCGAATAATGAAAATATACTGGATAATTTCTTTTTTTATTGGATAATATCTTCAGAGATATTTCTTGATATGTAACGAGTGCAATTTTAAGGGTTTTATTTTTCCCCGTTTGATGACCTCAAAATTGTTTTGTTTATTTGTTTATCTGTTTTGATTTCAAACTCTTCATATATATATATATATATATACATATATATATATATATATAGTATAAAAGCGTCCATGGGGGAATATACGTCTGAAGGGGAATTCGTTCCAAAGGGGATTTTTTTTTGATATTCCCCTTAAGGTTGTGACAATGTTTTTCAAAGCCTTAATAATTGATCTGGGGCCTCAGGACTACTCCACCAGTAGGGCACAGATGGATGGCATAGTGTGTATACACTATATGATAAATTATACATAATTTGTGTATCTGTGCGTGTGCGCGCGCATACGGATGCATGTATATGAACAAATAATGTTCATCTTATCATTCATGTTCTGCACCATGTAGACACCGATGTAAGCACGCTCCTATTATTACCAGGAATATAGTTATTAATGGTTGCCTTGAACCCCACACGATATTCAATTCAGCCTCGACATGAAAACCGAACAATAATCATGTTTGCTCAGCTCGTAGTAGCGAAAACATGCTACGCAATAAAAGAGTTGCTAATCAATGTGGCTACGCGCATATCAGTCCACATACCTTTAACTTTCAGCATGTGTTGATAGCAAAATAATAATTTATTTATCATTTATTTATTTATTCAAGATTTCATGCGTGTTCACAAAATAGGAGTGCATACAAAATGTATGCAAGTACATCTCATATAACCAAGACAGAATATATACGATAAGTATACATTGATAAGAAGCAGTTACAGAAATAGTATACAACTCTAAGAGAGCTACATTATTCAAGGTAATGAACACGCAAAGGAATTGCAACATAAGCTTAAAGCTTGAAAATCGTTGCAACCCCCGTGCGCACAATCTATATGCTTGCAAATATTTAAATGATGAGTTTGGGGGGGGGGGTATTTAAAAAGAGATGAACATGAGGGGGGAAAGAAGAAATGCATGTGTGATGCCTATTTGTCCTGTCGGACATTGACAAGAGAGAACCCCCCCAAAAAAAAAAAAATAAAAAAAAAAATAAAAAAATAAAATAAAGTGTCAAGTCATTATAAGCGAATTACACTGATTAAATTTCTCATAAATCCCATTCAAATGTCGATTTCAGGGGAAATATATGATCACAGCAAGATTAATAGTTAGTAGTACCCAGGAGTTCAGCGTGAAGCTGATAATAGAATATGTTTGATCGACCTTTTGAAAGTAACTATTTTTTGCAAATTACGCACATGCTGAGGTAGCGTATTCCAGACATCAGGACCGCTATGTCTGATTGATTTATAGGCTATAGTGCAGTACCAGGGTTCACTAAATGTATATCTGATGCTTGTCTCGTGGGATACGAGTGAACTGCACTGTTCAGTTGAAACATTGTCGAAAAAGAGACAGGTAATAGGTCTTGCTTAGAACGAAACATGAAGAGGGCAGTCTGTAGGAAATGTATATCATCTACTTTTAAACATTTTAATTTCAAGAACAATGGGTCTGCATGTTCTAGGAAACCAGACCCTGTACATATACGGACAGCTTTCTTTTGCAGCAAAAGGATATTATCTGTCAAACTCTTTGACGTTGGCCACAGAATATTACAATACGAAATATAAGGTAAGATAAGAGTATTATATAACATCAAAAGCACTTTGTCAGAAACAAAACATTTTGCTTTATATAATATACCAATATTGCGGGATATCGGTGTAGCGATATGATTCACATGGTCACTCCAATTAAGTTTATCATCAATATATACGCCAAGGAACTTTGTACATGTTTTCCTTTCAATGCGGGTACCATCTAGATTGACATTAATTTCTTGAGCACCTGAGCATTTCCTCCCTTTAAAGTGAATGAAATTAGTCTTCTGCACATTAAGAGATAGTATGTTACTTCTGAACCATGATGTTAGCTTTGGTAATTCTGAATTAATAGTGAGTTCAAGGGTTCGAATATCACGATGAGATAAGAAAACACTTGTATCATCGGCAAATAGGTGTAGGTCAAGATTGTGGAAACATCACAAATGTCATTTATATAGATGAGAAATAAAAGTGGGCCTAGAATGGATCCCTGTGGAACACCGCATTTTAGATACAGAATGTCAGAATTAACAGAGTTGCAGTGAGTAAACTGTCTTCTCATTGACAAGTAGCTAGAAAACCACTGATAAGCCACACCCCTTACACCATAGTGACAGAGCTTAGACAGGAGGATCGAATGGTCAAGTGTGTCAAATGCCTTACTAAGATAGAATAATAATATTTGCTACGTTTATTTGTGTTTGACAGGGTAAACATAACATGTCTCGAGCGAGTGTCGAGTGGCATGAGTACATGCTGTACGCTTATTTGTGTGTGTGTGTGTGTGTGTGTGCGCGCGCACGCGCGCGCGCGTGCGTGCGTGTGTTTGTGTAGGCCTAGTGCGAGTGTTTTCCATTGGTTTACATAGTATTATTCTACTGTGATTTTTTGCGTGCTCTAAAAAGAGATATGCATTTAGCCATTTTAGCTATCTTTTTATAGATTAATTGTTTAAGATTAAGTCATTGTGTTTTCTCTTTCTTTTCTCTTTTCTTGTTTTCAGGACGAGCCACTTCAGCAAATAACTCTGCAGGCCGCTGTCAAACTGGTTTGTATCAAATTAATTGCACTCATCAAAAAAACAAAAAACACCTATCGTATAAAAGAGTGACTATACAAGGAGAAAATCCTGTCAAAATACAAAATCCGCGATAAAATGCAACGAAAAAACTGGATAGAGGGAAAGCTGATTCTCTTGCAGTGACGTCATCAACTGACGTCATGAAGGCCATGGATACAATGCCATTCTCACATTTACCTAAAAGCTCTTAAAAAAACAACTTTTACTGCAAATACAAATTGACAAGCAGCCTGAACCTTCAATATTCCTAAATTAATGATACGTTGATGCATAAAACAATTACGTCATACAAGTCATATATTCAATCTCAGGTAAATGAATACTTCATAGAAAAATAAGTGCAAGTGCAGTATACATATTCATACCAAGGTTAGGGTGGACAGGTGAAGTATAACGTAAAGACGGGTTTGCAGTGGTAGGGTTGGGATGAAATTCAATGTACTAGTACCATGAGTACGTTGAAGATTGGTGTGTGTGTGTGTGTGTGTGTGCGTGTGTGTGAGTGAGAATTTGTGTGTATTTGTGTTTGGATGTGTTTGATGATGAGACGGACGATTTGCGTAAAAATGTATAAAAAAATTGTGAAAATATCACGGGGAAGCATTACAGCGTGTTCTACCAAATTTGGAAATCATTTCCAATTTCCTGTTGTTGTTTTTTAACTAATGACATTTTAAAGGGGATGGCCAGTAACTGATCAGTGGGAATCAGTAGGAATGATGGGGGATGGTTTTTTCCAATCTCTGTGGGATTCATTTAAGAGTACGTCATATATATATATTGTTGCGTGAAAATTATTTGCTTCAGAATGGTCTCTTATATTGAAGTAATGTGCAGTTTAATGCTCCCAGGTTGGCATTCCTGTACAGTGATCGTGCAATCGTTAACGGGCCGTTAGGTCCATAACGATATCCACACATTTATATCGATATACACTTGCATATTCACAAACACAAGTGTCTGATGGCGTAGTATATAGCCCCTGAGCAGGGCTCAGTTGGACGGGCCTCCCGAGCCGTTGACACACCAGAATTATTCGGCCTTCAACTTGATCAACTATTTGCTACTCGCTGCTGCTTCTGTATACGTGTTATCATAATTTATTCCTTTCCATGAAAGTTTTTTTTTTATCCGGATCATCGACTTTTTTCTTTGTGGAAGCGATTTCTCTCTCTCTCTTTTTAAGTCATTATTACCATTAGCAGCGAAATAATTGCGGCATGGGAAAGAGCTATCATTAATTATGTATAGAACAGGACTTGAATGCTATCACCGCTATCCCCAGGAAGTTATCAGCCCCTCATTTCAAATGACCTTGGTTCCTGTAACAGCGGTATCCTCGACGCAGACATTTAAAATGGTATGTTCAAAGTCTAAAGTTAAAAATGCACATGTTTAGGCGTTATCGGCTGTCCGTGGTGGTATCAATAATGATGCTCTAGACTCGGAAGGTGGAGAATTTTACATCAGAAGGCTTTTTGCTCAGGAAATAATAAATATTATGCAGAGGCGAAACAAAGAAAAGGTGATAAGCTAAAAGTGAAGTCGCGGGAGATAAGGAAACAGAAATACAATTGTGCTATGGAAGTCGAGGCATCAGAAAGGTAATAGTAATAAAGAGCAGCGCATATATAGATGACCACTATCATGCACTCTTGAAACATCAGAGTCAGAACTGACCCGGAACTGGGTCCGTTGGGGTCTCACACCGTTCCGGGTCAAAAATGACTTGGAATTTGGTCACGAAGATATAGTCATATCTGAAGTCATATCTGACCCACTCCTTGCCATCTTATATTAGAGCCCTATATATTTCACTGTTGAATTACTGTTACAAAAAAAAAAATGGGTGTCAGATTTTATGCAGTCTGATTGGCTGTTCTACATTAATATAACACGATGGCTTGTACCATCATGCGTCGGATGAAGTAAATAGAGAATCAAGCATGAGAGCTTCTCCCTCATCGTACTCGGTGAATGCATACTTCGTATGTATTATATAATTGGACACAATACCACAATCATTGACCGAATGAGAAAGAGAGTTGAGTTTCAGTATTCAATAGTCATCTTTAGTATTTCGTAATGATAAAAAGGTATATCCGGGAGCTCGGTGGAATATATTTATATGTTTTATACAGATAATAATATATGAAGAGAGAATGAGCAGACGTGAAACTGCAGAGACAGAGAGGGGAGGGAGAGAGATCGAGATGAAATTCGTCATATCCCTATTAAATCTGATTCTCTAAAATAGTCAAAACGTTGCCCCCACACAGTCATACATAACTCTATTGTAAGACAGACATCCACTAGTACCTTAATCTCTAGAAAAAGAACCGCCTATAATAGTGTTTTATATTCTTTTCCTATACCAGGTTTGGCACGATGCCTTCTTGGTGTGGAACGAAACCGATTACGGCGGGATATCAAACTTTGAGACCGACGTGGACATGATATGGACACCAGACATTACTTTGCTAACAAGGTAAGCATTTTAACTTGGTTTGATTTGATTTAAATCGATTTGATTTGTTTTGTTTTGTTTTGTTTTGATTTGATTTATTTTCTGCATTCCTTTATCATAATGATAAAAAGAATATTTCCATCCATAGATGACATGCTTGATTTCTGAGATTATTATTATATGATTATAGTGTACGTCCTGTATATTTTTCACTAGACGATCAATTACTAACTGCCTGGGACAATATTCGTTGGAGGAGTCTGTGTCTTGGATTTTTTTCCCTTTTTTAACAGATACATGGCGCAATGAAAATGCTGAGAATTATATATACATGTATGTAGAATATCATGTACACGTGTGCATGTGTGTTTAGCTCCTGATTGTTTTTTTTAAAGAAGTATACCAATAACAGAAATGCTATTAAAGCAATTTCTAACAAGTTATTTTAATCGTATACTTAGAAACTTCAAAAGTTTTTCATCTTTGAAGACCTTAGATTTTAAGTCCTTATTTTGTTTTCATATTTTGTATTTACCTGTAAAACACAATCTCCTTTAATACTTCGTCGAGCTCTTTGTAATATGCGTGCCTTGGTATTGACCCTGACCTCCTCTTCCTTCGCCCCTTGTTCCGTTCCTCTTTGGTCTCACGCTGTCAATTCTCCCATGCTTATCTGTAATTATAAAAAGAACTGCTTCATCTTCGTATATATATATATATATATATATATATATAATGTGTGTGTGTGTGTGTATCTGTGTCCATTTTTGTTGTTGTTTGTCTTCTTTGTCTTCCTGTTTTCTTTCCCTTTTCTTTTTTAGACAATCTGCCTTAGTTCTGTGAGTTCAGTAGGCCTATAATAGTACGGTTATTATAGTTGTTATTCATGCGAGGATAGCAGCTTAAAGGGATGGTACAGTATTGGTGGAGATGAGAATTGGACTTTTAACTTTTTGCGAGATACCAAGAAAACACTTATGAAATAGTACAGAACATACAATTTTACGAGGAATTCAAAGTTTATTTGATGAAAATCGGGTTTGAAATGACTGAAACATCCAAAACTAGAAATGTCGCTATGACGACTGGTATGCCTCTGCCATAATGCATGATTCGCCTAATAGGTGTATAGCAAAATGTCTTTACAATGTGTGATGACAGTTTCACATAACTGGTAAAACATTGAAATGACAGGTTTGTCAGAAATGTCTTGAATGTTCACTTTCCTTGAATAAGGTTTGCTTTACTAGTAATTGTATAAGAGCACAGGTACATGTACATGTATTTGGGGAATTGAGGATTTTTACTTGACTTTTCACCAACCCTTATATAAGTTTATGCATTGAATAATTTTCAAGGTATGAAGAAAAAGTGTAATTTTTAAGGAGTTGACCTTGACCTTTGACCCTGACTATTGACCCATTACCCCTAAATTCCCTAGCTAATCCCTGCCAGTCAATGCATGCGTATGTACCAAGTTCCATGAAGATACATTGAACCATTTGCGAGAAAAGTGAAATTGTAACATTTTCACCTGACCTCTGACCTTTTGACCTTTTACCTTATGACATAAAACTCTCTCTCTGGAGAATCATTACGCAGTAGTACATGTCTACACTAAGTTTCAAGAAAATACCTTTGGGCATTGCACAGATATGGGGGAAATAGCAACATTTTTAGCATTTGACCTTGACCTTTTGACCTTTGACCCCTTGCCAATTTCGCTAAAAAACTACTCAACTAATTACCCCATCATACTTCATCCTTGGACTAAATTTGGTGAAAGTCGCTTCATCCAGTTTTGAGTTATCACGTAAACAGATAAATTTTAGGATTTGACCCTGATCTTTGACCTTTGACCTCTTGCCAATTTCACTAAAAAACTATTCAAGTAATTGTCCTATCATGCATCATCCTCGGACAAAGTTTGGTGTAATTTGCTAGATCCAGTCTTGAGTTATCGCGTAAACAGATACAATTTCATGATTTGACCTTGACCTTTGACCTCTCCTTTAACCGATTTCACCCAAAATCTAATGAAGTAATTGCATTATTATACTTTATACCTGAAACAAGTTTGGTAAAATTCCAGTCAATATTACTCAAGTTATCGCGTAAACGAATGCGGACGGACGTACGTACGGACGGACAACCCGTAAACAAAATGCCTCCGGCACCACTTCGTGGCGGAGGCATAAAAACAAAGTAAAACAAAGACCACGTTAGTGATCGTAATAAAAGGAGGGTCCCACTTGAATCGCTCTGTTTTTGGATATCTCAGATATTTCAAAACCAATTTTCAACAAATAAACGTTGAATTCCTTATGGAATTACATGCTCTTTCATATTTCATAAAAGGTTTCTCGACATCTCATCCAAAAAATGTTAGAAACCTGAAATAAGGTCTCAACAAAAACCATACGATTCCTTTAAAGCACTGCTTTTTAGCAGGGTCCCCTCCAATTCCAACATCTTTGTTTCGGTTAAGTAATAAAGTCACAGTACATTGCATTTCCATTCTCAACAATTTCTCTATCATATATCGTGAAATGAGTTACATCGATTTTATATACCAATGTTTATGCCAATTTAAATGTCATACTGAGTGATGTGCATTGTATGGTTGGAAATCAAACAAATACATGTAAATTAATTCAAAGATGTATTTCTAGAAAATTTTTCGTTATCTATTCGTCACCAACCTCCCCTCGCCCCCCCCCCCCCCTTTATGACTCACGAGTGAAAGTTTATTCACCCCACTGCAGCAACAAACTGGATTCCTACAAGATGATTCTCCGTCGGGCGACGGTGTCATCGAGCGGGGAGGTTAGCTGGCTCTCGCCCGTCATCCTGACCAGCGCCTGCCTCTTCGACGTCTACCTCTTCCCCTTCGATGTCCAGAGATGCACCTTCGAGTTCTCGTCGTGGGCGAATTCGCGCGAGCTGCTGGATCTCGACTTCTTCTCCGAGAGGAACAGGACCACGCTCAATACCTTTCGCTACAACGGCGCGTGGGGAATCCAGGAGGACATAACGGAGAAGATCTTGCGTCTGTACTCATGCTGCGATGAGCCATTCACCGAAGTCCATTACCACCTGACTTTGCGGAGGGAATCCACATCTTACGTTCTCGGTATCATTATCCCCTCCGTCCTCCTCTCGCTGACCACCTTGCTAATCTTCGTGCTGCCGCCGGAGTCGGGGGAGAAGATCTCGTTCGGAGTCACCAACCTCCTAGCCATGGTCCTCTTTCAGGAGACTGTTCGCGCTGCTATGCCTCCCAGCGGCTCCCCGGCACTGGGTAAGTCATCTCCTCTCAAACTGTGGTTTCCCAATATGCATAGGTTCTAAACACACTATTGTCTTCTTCTGCAGGAAATAAGTAAACTTAATCAAGAGCCTACTCAAACATGTCAAATGCTACTTTGCTATGCTATCTGTTTATGCATATCTTACGGATATTCTGTCCAGGTGGTCATACAAGTGACATAAGAACTGCCTGTGAAATACCTTCGTTTATAACTAACTACTTTCTGATACTTGAGATAAATTTTGTTTGCAATTGCTGTAGCCAATTCGGGCAAATCTCAGGTAAGCTTTTTATACGTCAAGTACAATCGATGAACATTATAGTAGTACTAACTATTGTAATCTGATCTGCCGGCCATTAAAGTGTAGGCGTAATAATTATGAGAGCAGTACTGCTGTGAGTTTGTTTTCACTTCTCTATATGTACAGAGAATGGACACCCTGAGTAGCAAAGGTGCTAAGGGATGTCAAGCAAAATTTCAAGAGCATCTTTTAGTCATTAGATTCGAAATACCTAGATGCATTTCGACTGGATATACCAGGTTTCCAAGAGTAGGCCTAATGGAATATCGCAATTTATCGTATAGAAAGTGTTTTGTGTTTGTTTTGTTTGTGTCTGTATTTATTTTTTCAGCGTAGCAAAAAAAAAAGTTGCTGAAAACTGCTTATCCAATAGTGGCGAGCCAATAGAGTAAAATGGAGTCAAAAGGGGCCTGAGCTTTCGATCCTAGCAGAATCTTCGTCAGAGGCAAAATGACAAACAGGCAGGGAAAGCAATCACATAATATTATAAGGACTTCACACAACAAGAACAGGGGACAGGCTGGGTACTAAGAACAAAGAAAACAAAAGGAGAGGGTAGGAGGTCATGGGCAAGGAGCCCAACAGGTAAAGGCAGTGAAAGGGAGTGGGATTGCAGCAGGAGGGTGCAACAAACAAAAGGCAGAGGAGGGTCAGTAATGATCCTGAGGACCATGGGGGCAACCATTGAAGGAAAAGGATGAATAGGGAGGCAACATCAAACAAGATAAGGAACAACAGAGGGATAAAGAAAGGAAATGAGTGAATAGCAACAGCAAGAGGAAAAGGGGGGAGGGGGGCTTGAGCAAACAGTGAGCCCTAATAAGGTGTACCAAGTGGAGGCAACAAAATGAAAGTGAGAGTCAACCAACAAATGCAAGTAATCAGACATATCAAAGTACAACTGTATTATACACAATAATGATAATAATGATAATGATAACAATAATGATAATGATATTGATAAAAGAAATTAATGTAGCTCTGGCTGTGTTTCACGACCAATTTGCGAAAGTGCTTTTAAGAAATGCTTCAACCATTTATAGACTGTGATATGAAGTAAATTTCACGCTGTTACCATGTGATTAACACCGCAGCTAGTCTCTCCAGTTGTACGAAGCCGACGGATAAGAAATGGTATATCATAGTATCGAATTCAATTTAGTCATATCATAAACCTTAGAAGAATAAGAAACACAATCATGTAACTTGAAATAAAACACACACAAAAATAAAGACTATCAGTGAATGTCAGATAACTCACTGCAACGACTTTCCAAAACACGAAAATTCCCCGTAGATTTTACACATTTTATATTGAGAGACCGATAATGTATCTTACGTAATCTATTCTTTCATTCCTTCCTTCCGTCCTCCCTTTGTATCTAGCCAACTACATCTGTATCATGATCATCCTATCTTGTTTGTCCGTCTTGGTGGAGGCGATCGTTCTGCGAATGTACAACAAGAGCGATGACGTGTCTCCCGCTGTTTGGTTCCAACGACTTGTCAGCGGCCCGTGCGCAAAAATCAAACACAGAGGCGTCAAGCAAGAAAAGTTTCCTTCTGCATTGTGCTATGGTGATATGATGAAGGTATCGTCGCTTGCACAGGAGAAGGACGATCGTTCTGCGGGTATGACCGCGGACCAGCTGTGGGCAGACGACGCCCAGAAAGTGGTCGTCAAGGATGGCGGGAAAACGAGACCAAGTGGGCAGGATGGAGAAAAGACGTGGCGAGAGGTGGCCATGTATTTCGAAAAGAGAGCGAGCATAGTACTGATATGCTGCGTTGTGGGAAACATTGTGTTCTGGACATTTCGAATCGCTATCCTTAAAGCGATTGAAGATGATTAATAAGATCGTTGTCCGAGAGAGGGCAGTATTTGTTTGGCGTGTTTACTGTCGGTATTGTTTTAATTAATGTAATTATTTTTTATGATGATTATGATCACTATTATTACTGTTGTTAGCATTTATGAAGATGAAGAGCGTACACGTACTATATAAATTACAAGCATAAAACAAAAACTAGAGTGAACATTATAAAAGAATACACTCTATACTTAGTATACTGTCCATGTAACATAAAAATGATAGAGGACTGGATGGTGACAACAATGTGGGTCAGTGCACGCAAAAGTAAAGTAATTTTCTAATGCCCGTAGGCACGTGAACCCATACATGTTCCCTCAAGGAACATTGATCATATACATATAATTAACAGACTTAGCGTATACAAATTTAATTTCAAATATACCGTAGACATAAATAACCTATAGACTGCAAATCATATGCATTAAAAAACAACAACATATGAATGAGATCCTGAGTTATGTTTTATTCTGAACAAACACTATAATGGAGTATCTGCGCACCCATAATGTTGAAATATGGAAACTAGAAATGTCGCCAGCTGGTGGCTGTGGTCACTGGGTATGCCTTCGCCATATAGCATTGTTCTCCCATAAGTCCGTTGTACATCTTAAAAGTGTGAGATGACAGTTTCACATCAAAGTACAAGGACAAATATGCCCTGGTTTACTAAAGAGTGTGAAAATAAAAGATATGAATATTTTAAGAGTAAGAATAGATTAAATATGTTGAAAACAGACGAAGCAAAGAAGACCTTATTGGAAGCTAAGAAATATAAAAGATTTATAAGAAAAGTCCGCAGAACTTACTCTCGTAAGCTGTGTGACCAGATTAGGTTTCTGAAAAGTAAAAACCAAAGGAGTATTGGGATATTATAGATAAAATTGAGAAATGTCCAAAAAAGTTTGGTAATGTCCAATTGGAAGCCTTTGTAGATCATTTTAAGACCCTGGGTCAAAATTCTCCAGACTTTGAAGGGCACGGCTCAAATACAGGTTGTGCGTGTGATTCATTTGATCCTCGAAGCATTAAACATTCTACAAATGAAGGTATAAATGTTCCATTTACTGAGATTGAAATTAGATCTTTAGTGAGAAAATTGAAAACCAGTAAAGCACATGGTATTGATAATATTTTGAATGTTTTATGAAAAATTGTCCTGATATTGTACTAAGTGCTGTAGTCAAATTATTTAATCTGGTCTTAAACACTGGTTTTGTTCCTGCTAACTGGGCTACAGGCATTGTTGTCCCCATATATAAGAATAAAGGTTCTATAGACGACCCCAACAAATACCGTTGTATAACACTTTTGAGTTGTATTGGTATGCTATTAACAGCAGCCATCAATGTTCGGCTTACTTGCTACCTTGAAAGCATGGGTATATTAGGAGACGAACAAGCCGGTTTTCGATCCGGACATTCGACTATTGATCATGTTTTTGTTTCGTACTCCTTAATTGAACTATATTTGTCAAAGGGGAAAAGCTTGTATTGCGCATTTGCGTACTATCAAAAGGCATTTGATCTGGTTGATAGGTCCTCCTTATGGTCTAAACTAGTAGCAAATGGTGTAAATGGTAACATTATGACAGTGATATATAACATGTATAATACTGCAAAGTCCTGTGTTAGGGTAAAAAATGTCCTGTCGGATCTCTTTGACTGTAATATTGGTGTTCGCCAGGGAGATAATTTATCCCCACTTCTTTTTGCTATTTATCTTAATGATCTTGAATATTTTTTGAGTCGTCGCTATAAGGGTCTGGACTATGTGGCTGAACAAATAAGAACAAACTTAAGCGATGATGATATTGAGGTTTATTTACGAATGTTCATATTGTTATATGCAGACGACACCATTGTAATGGCTGAAAATCCAGATGACCTTCAGAATGCTTTGAATGCATTGTATGAATATTGCAATTCATGGCTTCTCACAGTTAACACCACTAAGACTAAGGTTATGGTATTCTCTAGAGGGAAAATTAGAAATAAACCTGTTTTTAATTTCGGAAAGAGAGTTCTTAATATTGTTGATGATTATGTTTACTTAGGGGTGACCATGAATTATAATGGCCGTGTTAGTAAAGCAATTTCTAAACAAGTTTGTAAAGCAAAAAGAGCTATGTTTAGTGTTCTCAGTAAAATAAAGAAATTCAATTTGTCTGTTGACATTGCGTGTGAATTATTTGATAAATTAATTCTCCCGATAGCATTGTATGGCAGTGAAGTGTGGGGGTTTGAGGACATTAATCAAACAGAAATTTTTCATAGGAAGTTTCTGAGAAATATTCCGGGAGTAAATAAATCAACAGCAAGCTGTATTGTTTATGGAGAAACAGGAAGGTACAAACTTTCAAGCACTGTCAACATGAGGATGTTAAATTTCTGGTGTAGATTACTCTCTGGCAAGCAAACAAAATTATCATGTATGTTATATAGATTATTGATAAAAATGCATGAAGATGTTGATAATTTGTTTCACTCTAGAAGGATTGCAAAAAATTAAATCCATTCTAGAAAACAGTGGCCTAGGAAGTATTTGGTTGAACCAAGGCTATGTCAATACTGAATGGATCCAGAAAACTTTGGAGTTGTGAATGAAGGACATAGATACTCAAAATTGGTACAGTGATGTCAATACAAATGGTCAATGTACAAATTATAGGATATTTAAGAACCATATGCATTTGGAGCCCTATCTGTTTGGACTTGATTATGTAAAATGGAGGAATTTCTGTAAATATCGTTGTGGAAATAGCCGCCTCCCTTGTGTTAAAGGCCGTTACACAGGTATTCCAAGAGCAGATAGGCTGTGCACTCTCTGCAACTTGGACCTAGTTGGAGATGAATTTCATTATTTGTTTCAATGTACATATTTTGACTTGGAAAGGGAAGCCTGTATTCTTTCTAAGTATCGAATTCGTCCAAGCACTTTTTAAAAAATGTCACTCAGTTTGCTCAATACAAAAAAAAAGGTAAAATTATTGTCCAATCTTGCCAAGTTTGTTAAAATTATCCTGCTCAAGTTAGGTAACTAAGTCTAATTGGAACATGCTCATTTTTGTACTGCGGTTGTGGTACTTCTCCTATCTCTACGGCACGTCTTTACATTGTAGCTATTTTGGAATGGTGCATTAACTATTCAATTCCTCACTTTTGGTATTCATCTGAAAGTTCATGATCTCATTTTCCACTTACCATATACTGTATATATGCCCAAATACTTTATCCATGTATTTTGAAAATGGAATGATATCTTTGTAGCTGTCAAATGCTTAGCTGAATTTTGAATGCTAGTAACAGATCTATAGCCTAATTACTACAACCCTAGAACTCACCACCATTTCTTTTTACACGACTGTTTAAAAATAATACATGGTACACCACAGAACTACAGTGGTAGCTTGTTACAGCAAGGTCTTCTGGACCTGGAAATTTTGTTGTATGTGTGTACATGCATAATTGTATGAATACATGTTTTATGTATGCTAAAGCATATACACACATATGGGTGTACATTGGTACCTTGATGTCCTTTTTTGTGTCAGGCATCCCTTTGCATCGTGTTTTCAATGTACTTTATGATTATTATATTTGTTCATACATGTATGTATATAATTATGTTAACATCATGTTGGTTGTATTTTACTGTTACAAAGACATTGTAAATTTCTCATACTCCGAAAGGGGTCACTAGAAATTGTTCAAATAAACTTCAAACTTCAAACTTCAAACATAATTGGTAAAAAATTCAAAATGACGTGTTAGAAAGTTTAATGATAGAGATTGCTGTATTTCCCTTCCATGACGTCACTGACTTCACCCGGGGCATGAATGGTATGGTATGGTAATTTATTTCCGTAAATATAGAAATCAACATTACATATCATGTGATACAAAAACTCATAAATGATACGGCTGGATAGCCTCACTCAGCGAAGAGGGCCATTATGGTCCCGCTGTTTTACAGGAGGGTCCATGAATTTCGCCAACTTCTTGTACAGTCCGACCTCCCCTATCCGGACATTTCGGGACCGGCGCTCATCCGAATAAAGGATTTGGCCGGATATGGGAGACTCAACGTTTAATACAGACGACTGTCTACCCATTGGATAGCTACACATATACACTGTACAAGCACGTGTAACATATTGAAGGTAGCGTACACTGGAACAGTTTCTTTGCTATCACCGCACAGCTTTTTTAACCAAAATGAAATCGATTTGTTGGGAATAATATGTTTTTCATGTGAGTTTGTTGTAGGAATTTCGTTTGAATTGGAAATTCCCCTTTTTCCCGTAATTGCTAGATTGAAAACAAACAACAACAACAAAAGCAAGCCGAGATCACTTCCGGATAATAGAGAGATCTGGATAAAGGGAGACCGGATAGGAGAGGTCGTATACTGTACTTGAGAAAATGTAAAGACTACTCTTCACGCACGTATTCAATTGTGGTGAAGACGGTACCAACACTTAAAGTTCATGTACATAATGATTACCATGCACTTTATACATTGTAATAACACTACATTTAATGAACTTACGGTATATCTTGTGCTTGGTACACATTCTGCATTCAATATTCCTCAAGTTTTACACAAAATCTGGTTTCATTTCGAGGTTCAGTAAACGGACACACTTGAGGTTTGTTTGAGGATGAAATCTGTAAATATCGATCTATTAAGGATTTCATTGTATTCAATCGTTTGAATTTTATTTAGATAAGTTTGCAATAATTTGACAACTATCAATGACCAGTTGATCACTGAAGTGGACATCGCTGAGCAGTTTTAACCCATGAAATTCTTGGGTCATGGAATACTGCGGATACAATGTTGTTTGACCTTATCAAAGTGGCAACACTAAATTTTACGGCGTGTCCTATTTTGGAGAAGGACTAGATAGAACCGGTTAGATTCATTAAATCTGCACAATACGTTGATGAATATAACACATTTGCCATTTCGAGAGAGAAATACTGCTTAAACCTCAATCCTTATGAAATGTGTTGCCATTTTGAAGATCTATCATGAACGTAGGGAGTTAGAGGCTTTTAATAATTCTGCGCAAATATTAAAAATGGTTATGAATAATAATCAATTCTACCTTATGAAAATATAACATTGAATGACATAGTGTAATGAAATTATAGATACAGTACGAAAGAACATAAATGTTGTTTTCTAGGACTCAGCGATTCAAAGTAGTATAGGAGCTTTCCTTATAGTAATCATGACTAAATATTGGAGGATCTGCAATGTACCATACCAAACATGCATATTGGCATTGTTATAGTTGTTATTGCTGTGTTATTAAAGATTGTACTTTTGTTCTTGATGACGATGGAGAATGGAGATATTCACAACGTCGGTTAAATCGCCTACATGTAAACAATTACAGTGATAATGACTATAAGAATATCAAAAAGCGTATGATAATACAATAATGCTATTTTTTTCTGCGCAGATGCTTTGCATCATGGGTTCAATACACAACTTTTATCAAAACAGGTGCAAAGTATTTGCTATTTTTATCTTTTTTTTAAATTATCAATAAATGCTAGCTTAATAAAACGACATAAACGAAAAAGGCACATTACCGAAAAAAAAGTTGGAGTTCTGTTCAAAATAATCATGTACACATAACAAAATCGACCAGCTTAAATTTTCCTCAAGAAGCCCAATATTAGTTTCGACTGATATCGAAAAGGCAGAAATGTTTGTAATACTTTTGACGCACCTACGCCTAGATTTATGCCTTTCTTGCTGTTTCTTTCTCATTACGTTCACTGAAAACAATCTATTTCATGTGAAATATCCCTTAATCAAGAACGTTTAAAAGAGCGTTTTTCCAAGTTATACTCTATAATAAATTAGAGAGGAAAACTCAAAGAGTCAGTCTTTAACAATGCGTTATTTGCTTTTGTGGATATGTTTGGAAAAAAATACTGTCATGAGGTATATAGTCGTTCTTTTTCACACTTGTTTTTCTTCTTCAACTGCCCTGTACCACGACGTCCTGTACATAATTGCGATATACTAGACAGTTCATTCCTTGAGCTATTATCCTCTGTACAAAGATGCAACATTTACTCATTTAGTTTGCAATGATGGCAATTTGTTACTATTCAAATCAATCGAATTTTTCCTTATTTCTTTGTTAATAATGATATTTTGTGCATTGTATAAGGGAACTTTATGTATTTATGAACAATTTGTATTTTGTAAACGGGAATTAGAAGTCTTAAGACTTGTCACTCGTCTGCATATTTTTTTTGTTGTTGGTGGCAATAAACCCGATCTTTTCAATTCATTAAAAAAAGATATAAGGGAGTGTATAGCATTACTATAAAAAAAAAATGTTGCAACGAACCAATATTTGAGGGAATAACCCCGCTATAGTGCACAATACTAATGAATGACAGGTGTTCTGAAGAAGAAAAAAAATGTGATCAGTTTAAACGCCTAATAGAAAGATGTAAGTTTCTCTTGTTGTGTTGACAAATACCTTTTCGGTGTATAGAGAGAAGCTTTGTAATTGTTTTAGAATTTTTGTTATGTAATCTTCTATTTTCGAAGTGCTGTTGGCATATTTGAAAGAAAAGTGTGAAGTGTAAAAAAGAATACCCCAAAAAGTACACTTCATATCCTAAATAAGGACATGGTAAGAAATGACTATGAGTGCTCGAATAGCAATCGCCATCCGTTATGATCAATATAGCGGAAGTTGTTCTTCGGAGGATGGGTTACAGAAGCGTCAACACATCGAATGGTTCAATGTTACGGAAATGCTCCACGGGCTCTCAACATTGGCAAGCAATACTCTTAGAGTCTTCGTGAAAGAAATTCCATTTACTGAGAATAAAAATACAGGTGGAAAAAACACTGATCACGTTTCGAATGCACAGCAGTAGTAATAAATGAAATACGTTGATATACAATGATCATTATAAGCCAGATCGTAATGATGATGCAATGCTGATAGCCAGAAAAACCTGCTCTGCGACGGTAATCGGTGCATGTATTTGAAAATTATATGTATTTATAATAATAATGATCTGTTATTAATCTACGCTAATAATTGAACTTACATTAAAGCCCGAAAAGTTGCAATGAAAGGTGATTTCGTTAAAAATCGGAAATTTCACTTTTGTTTTATACAGTTCTAATGTTTGGTGTTTTAACTGTCTCCACTGAATCTATGCGAGCACATAAATATCTGAGAGTCCAAGTTTGTTTAGGTTTGAATGAAACATGTTAGTGTTTCTGATTATACAAAGCAGACCTTGTCAAAACTTTGTCTGTCTTGTAGCCTGCTATCTAATCTTTTCTTGTTTTTCTTTTGGACAGGCTATATCATTTGAAAACCGAAAGACAAGGAGAATTTGGAAATTTCAAAATTAGAAATCGATGTTCGGCGTCTTTGTCAGGCTTTAGATGTGACGGCCGTGAAAAGATGTTTACATCTGATTCAGAAACAGGACGGTGCCCACTGTCATGACTCCTGGACGCTTGTGTCGCTAAGCGACTTTAAATTACGCCGCCAACAGGGTAAAGTAGCTTGCTATGATCGTCAAATCTCTTTAGCGATGTTTATATGTATATATGTATTATCATGACTATGAATCATTATGATACAGGTATGTATGTATGTATGTATGTATGTATATTATTTGCATGTTTGTATGAATGGTTTGATTTCCGGTCTTAAACTCGTAGCTTATAACATACATTACAATCATGATATATTAAATATCATATCATAATATCATAATTGTAATGTTCATTATCTTATGCACGTATATGTAATGTACGTTATATATCTCCATATCCTCAGTTGTATATTATGTATAATTATCAGAAATTTTATGATATGCATATCAACCATGATACTGTAATGTAAATATATAACGTACATGCATGATATACGTGCGTAAATATGTGTATATATTTATATATATTACACGTCATATACAATACATAATGTAGGGCCTATCTATATCATTATAATTTATGAACTTTGCTCTTAATATATGGATGAAAGCGTACACACACATGTTAGCACAATGAACGACACATTATTAGCTGTATTGTTCTACTTTCCACTGACGTATAGCATCGATTGTTATCGTGATTGCAGCTTTGAAAGCAGCAATGAAGAAAAGCGCATGCCCACACACACACACACACACACATACACACACACACACACACACACACATATATATATATATATATATATATATATATATGTATATAGGACCCTATATACCTGTTTGCATGAACACAAAGAAATCACACTACGTCAGAACGAATCTCTACATTGATTATTGAAAAGACAAAAAGTGAAATGCATCCCAGTGGCTGCTGATAAAGACTGCTGTTATTTTGACTTAATTTCTCTAGGGTAAAATGGGGTAACTGGGACACTGCGGCAAGTGGGACACTTACGGATTATGGGTACGTAAATTGTTTAGGAGAAGGCATTAGTGGAGTAAAAGTTTTTGTACGAACAAACAGTTATGTAGAAACAAAATGGGTGCCTTCATTGTGATAAAAATTAGAATTATCAGAGCTAAAATCATCAAAAATCCTTAACATCCCAAAGCCTCACTCCAAGATTTTGCGGCTTAGCTATTTTATGAGCAACAGTGGATAAGATTTGGTAGTGTTTGGTGTCCTTTTTGACTAAAAAAGCATATTTTATTGTCGTAACTGAAAGACTGTACGTAACTAGGCGTTTCAACAAAACGTAAGTAGATTTTAACTACAATGTATCTTTATTAGTTTAATTTAGGGCATTTTCTCCTCAGATGAAACATTGATCGATAGCGTGTTGACAGCGACGTCATCATCGAGATGATAGAGATTCTTGTCAGTGTTTTGTTAGTATTCAGAATCATTTTAGTCTTTTTTTTTCTTCAAAATATGTCATTGACAATTCACAGGTCCGAAAACTCCTGAAAAGACTCGTTTTAGTCTTAAGAAGATTATTTTAAGTAGAAAATGATAATTTTGTGGACTGAATTACTCATGGAAATTTCATCTTGTTGGCCTCTATGTGATCATTCCTTGATGTTTAGGCGGTTAATTTGAAAATCGAAATAATGCACACGCAACTGAAAATAGATTCTAAAATTATTATCGTGCTTATGGTGCTACTTTTTTCACCAAAACTTCTTGTATAGGGAACTATTTATTCAATTAACAATCAAAATAGGGGAGAAAAATGTTACATTCCATCAATTGCAGCATTAAAGCATTTCCTGTTCCACTAGCCCCATGGGGTTGGGGTATTAAGTGGGACGCACGTAAAATGAAAGGCATTGGTGACTTTATCAGTTCCGCGTACTTTCACCTTTCTCATTTTGTGAAGACAAATCTTTGCGTATAGTGCTGTCCCACTTACCCCAGTAAGTCGGGGCAAGTGGGACAATGGAGTAGTTATGGTTAAAGTGTAATCTTGAACTTAATCATGAATAATATTTACCCAAAACAATATCACATATTCGTATTGTGTTAATGGTCAAACTGTGATGCTTGAACATTTCCTGGCACATTTGATTTTTTATTGATTTACAAATAAAGGCTTATTAAAGTGTCCCACTTTGAATACCCCACTTTACCCTACTATCATCCTATAAATTTGTTTGTTTGTTTGTGGGTTTTTTTGTCTTTTTTGTTGTTGTTTTTTTGTTTTTGTTTTTTGTTTTTTATGGGGGGGGGGGCAGAGTTATCGACGTCACTGTGAGGACCCATTCCTGCAAGACGTGTGTGATACACATTGTTGGCGTCGGTGTTTGAACTACGCTGCTGTGGTCAAGCAGCATGCTGTGCGTTAGACCAATATACCAGATGGTGGAACCGTGCAATTTCCGTAGATACTTTTTCTTTCTTTTGTTGTTTTGTTCTTCTTGAAATAAAAAACCAGACTTGTGGGTTATAAGAGTAGAACCTAAAGGTCCTATTTTATTGCACTCAACAATTGACACGTTCTGAATCAAAATTAGCGTCTTTACGTTCATTTAGAAATTAATAAATTGACATATTATATATTTAAAAGAACATTAAATCAGCATGAAAGCTTCATTATTATACCAGTTCCGCCCCCAGGGATTTCATGCACATGGAACGGAAAGATAATTTACGTATGTTTGTGACGTTCGTGCGTGCGAGGGTATGTGGTTGGCAATACGGGAGTTATAGTTTGTATGTGGGTGTACGAATCGTGCGTGTATACGGCGTCACGGTATTATCCGGTATTATCCCTTTATGGAAGAAGTAAGAACATGATACCCGTTACATTTATCATAACCTGAACATGCATCCGGGGTTTAGTCCGGTTTTTATGAAGTACTTTTGTGTTTTACTTCGTGTCTTTTCTATTACTAGTCCCTAGAAACTGAAATATAAACCCCTGATGACGGTGAATGTATCGGTTTACAACTCTGAGTTCAATTAACAACAACATAAACAGGTTAGCTATTTTTTCTTATTTTGTTTAATATATTATATTAAAAAGTATAAGTAGAATATTACATTTAACACACACACACACACACACACACACACACTCGCACACACACGCAAATATATCCAGAAAATGGTTAATCAGCATTTTAAAAGATGTCACTCCAACCTTTTTGAAACTGTTAAATTCAACACTCAAAATGTTAGGTTTGCCATATTTTGAATGGTAGTTCCGAATTGTGAGTGTTGAATTTAGCATTCTCAGTGTTAAATCTAACATTCAACAAAATGTTTTAGGAATGACAGCTTCTAAAGTGTTGATTTACCATTTCACTTTATTAGAAGTACAATGTATATGTATTTATAGGCCTACATTATTTGCTTGTGTGTGTATATGTATATATTATATATATACATATATACATTTTGTATAGAGAGAGAAAGAAAGAGGGAGAGAGAGAGATTAAAACTGCACCTATTAATGTGATCCTTTGTGAAAGTAATCCGGAAAGTACAAAAATATTTCAGTAAAAGTAAATTGAGTTGAACACCTGTTGAATAAAAAAGAACTCACATCTTTTGCACGAATTAGAGTGTATATACCCACTTGAATAGTAACAATGTAAGTCAATCACATCGTTCCCGGAGGATTAATCAGCAAGCAATCAAAGCGATATGAATACAAAAGTTATTTTTATTTTCATGTTCGATACACTTGTTTTAATCACTTCTATCGCTGTCTTTATCATTGTTTACGTCAGATCGTTCATGAATTATCAACAAGTCTTGCATTATTCGTTGATTTACTTTTTCATTTTCGTAAAAGTCATGACAACATCAGATGAATGGAGCAATTAAAAGTGTTCTTCAAACAGGAATAGATAATAAATCATTATCAAATTTGATACCGACACGGTTAACTTTTGCTAGGTTAGATTTGTTTTGCGATCGTAGTGAAAATATGCTACCTGGGTTTTTCCTCCATGAATACGCGGTTGTCATTGCAACAAGCCCACGAACAATAACCTGTGACCTAAATTTTAAAAGTTAACCTTGTTCCCACGGACTTTTATGACTTTTCAGTGGTGTCAGACCTGCGTTGTCCTGTTTATTGCTGCCCAAATACTGAGTGATGGGGAACATCAACGTCATAGCGGGTCTGGTTTCCGATACCACACAACGCCCCAACGAACTGTACGAAAAATAGGTTACCATGGTCACAACTTTCGTCTTTTTTTTTTTATATGAAATATCATATGAATGATTTTGCTCTGATAAAAGTATTAAAACAAATACACACACAAGCTGAGTATGAAAAGCAAGAAATCAGTCAAGTGTAATAATCATACTTACTTATACTTATATCGTTAGAATGCTGTTTTATAAGTTATGGGGTGGATGCATAAAATAAAATTACATTGCGTAGTGTGTACTCTCTAAAAAAAATTCGAGTGAAAATATTCACTCTTAAAGGAGTGAATTTAAAAAAGAGTGAATTTAGAGTGAAATTTGAGTGAATGTTCATTTTCACTCGAATGAACATTTTCACTCTAAATTCACTCTTTTTTGTATTCACTCCTTTAAGAGTGAATATTTTCACTCGATTTTTTTTTTTTTTAGAGTAGAAAAAAAGTTTGATCGTAAAACACGTTAAGTGTCGTTACAAACATTTTCTAGCAATTTCGTCATCAGATAAAGAGCAAAGTAAAACTTTTTCGCGGTTATTCCTCACTTCTTAAATCACAAGGAATATTCTTGAAGTACACTGTGATAAGTAAAAATGTCCTACATTTTCTTATTGCTTTTGTTGTGAGGCGTAAGTGCTGAAATTCTAACAATTGTACTTGACTCTGTCTGATGGCAGATCTCTTCACAAATTTAAAGGGATGGTACAGTTTTGGTTTAGATGGGGCTGCAGGTAACCAACTTTATGTGTGTGTGTGGGGGGGGGGGGTATTCACAGTTTATTTGATGAAAATTGGTCTTGAAATGTTGAAGATATCCAAAAAAAAGCGATCCTAGTCACGCTAGTAGAATGTGACAGACCACGACTTTTATTAGGATCTCTTTGTTTTACCTTGTTTTGGATATCTCAGTCATATCAATTTAATTATAAACTTCAATTTCCCTCAGAACTTTTGATATGACCTTTAGCATTCTGGTTTCTAAATATCTCGCAAAACGTTATAAGCTGAATCCTCACCTCAACCAATACTATACCATCCCTTTAAAGTCATTGAAAATTGACGATGCGTTCTTCTGCCATTTCAAGACAACACATTATTATCGAAGACACAGGACCTATAAGATGATGTTATATGTTATTAAAACCATGCGTTGTGTGACTTTAAATAATACTGAATGCGTGTGGTTGTGTGTGCTAACTTATTTCGAGCATCATGTTCCTATAATATAGTCAATCATATCACATTTTCTTTGAGCATCATATTATTCAAGAATGTTGACGCTAAACAATGAAGACGAAACTGCAATCATATATCAAAGGGGATAACATAGACTTGTCGTCAAAAAAAGCGCTTTACAGAAAAAAAAAATGTTTTCATTGTGCTATGATAAGAAATCTTGTGTGAAATCTAAAGAGGATTAGACCCAAACGAAAATTCCGGAATCCTGAAATCATAAAAAGCTACTTTTTTTTTTTACTTGATATCGAGAGTAAAACTCAAAAGTTCCATAACCCTTCAACATTCCGAGGTGCAAAGTTTGAACCATAAATGCATGGGTTTTTTAAAGATTAAACGTGGCCCCCTGAAACTGAAAGCAACAGATGATAATCAAAAGTCTTTTGCCTATGCGTGATATTTTGTTAAACAGTAATAGTCACAATGGTGCAATCAGAATGTCTTCATTGTTATCTGGCGACGAGACAAGGTCGGAAATGAACGTCGATTGCATGGTGTGCTGTCGGTGATTCATACCAAGGTGCGTTTTTTTTTTCCTGCTTTATCTTTTGTTTTTGCAAAACAAAATGACTGTCTCCCGAAGGGATGGATACCTCCACACGGTTTACCTAGCCTTAATAACAAGGACAGAAATACTTTACTTGGCGTCAATCAGGTACTTCTAGTCCAGCTTAACAACAGCAATTTAAAAGCATTACTTACCATTTGCAGATGAAACAAAAATCCAGCAGCAGGGCTTCAAACTGATTACCTAAAATGTGAGTTAGTGATAGGAATAACCAATGAAAAATCTTTAATCAGTATAGTTGATGTTAAGTATTGATAGATATATCACAAAATGTGAAGAATGGTTGAAATAAAATTGTTTCTAGAATAAACCGTCTAAAGTTATGGTTTATTGCAAAAATAGTGATATCTCCTTATATTTTAGGTTTTATTGCTATATTTTTATATGTAAGATATTTGTGATGCAGCTGACCTACGCACATGCTTCAGATGTGATAAATTGAACATTTTCTTTAATCACTTCTCCAAACAGGTAAACAATAATACCTTTAACGTGCACAAGGTAAGGTTGACCTGAAGAAAGATGGTTGGGTCCCTTTTTCTCAAGTTTCTCAAGATAGGCCTAAGTCCATTAAGTTGCAACCACATTTTGGACAAGATGGCTTACTGATTGTTTATTATCAATTATTGTATATCAGTATGTGGTTAATCTTTTTACCAGATTGATCAGAGGATTTGCAACTCCACGCTGGAATATAACTAATATCATATTAACAATGCTTAAAGGGGATGGCTATTGATATGACCGATCAGTGGGAATCAGTGTGAATGCTGAGGGATGATTGTTCCAATCCTTGTGGGATTCATTTAAGAGTACATTATAATATCTACTGTTGTGTGAAAATTATTTGCTTCAAAATGGTCTCATATTCAAGTAATGTGCAGATTAATGCCCCGTCACTGACCAGGCACGCTAACCTGGAAACATTAAACTGCACATTACTTGAATATGAGACCATTTTGAAGCAAATATTTTCACACAACAGTAGATATATAATGTACTCTTAAATGAATCCTACGAGGATTGGAACAATCATCCTCCAGCATTCCCACTGATTCCCACTGATCAGTTACTAGCCATCCCCTTTAAGCATGAACTAAAGATCATGATAGAAATATTAACATTAAGATAGCACTGAAATAAATGTACGCAATTTAATGAATTAAGTGCTCGTGAATATTTGAGTGTATAACTGAATGAACACGTGAAACGATTATTAAACAGATATATGCGTACGTACAAACACATAAAGTTTGAGCTTGAGAGAAAAATAAATAATAATGATGTTGCCACCTCAATGAAGGAACACATATATAATCAGATTCTTAGCATTGTGGCGTATTCTTACCCTGACATTCCGTACAACCAGCTTTTGAATTATCAGCTAAACTTTGTCAGTGCGGTATAAATGGGTCAAAAATGAAATACAACGGCAATACTTAGTACGTAACAGATACAAACAAAATCCTCTTGCAATGTTTTTTTTTTGTAATAATGCTAGCGTGAATTCGTGAACATGTTTGATATTGAATTATATGTGGGTGAGTGTGTGTGTATGTGGGTGTTGGTGTGTGTTTGTGCGTAAACAACATGTGGTTTCTTTTCGGCACGTTTCACGTGCGCGATGAAATTTATCGAAAGTGCACGGGGAAACCAATAGACTTGTACCTGGTCAATAATGACGCACTCGGGCCAGCTCCTGACGTCATCTTACCACCTGGCAATGACATCGGGCCGAGCAGGACCAGCAAAATTCCCAGGTCGTTCCCTGGATACTGCAACTTTCAATGCCAAACAAACTTCCAATCTCGTCTATTTCCGCGTCGTCTTCCCCTTAACATTTCCTTGTGTTTGTTGTCGATGTTGTTGTACAAAAGCCAGAAACGGAAAAAGGTGCGTGTGTTAGTTTCAATTGCGAGAAGTTATTACAGATTTTATAGGGCCTATTGTATATAGCCACTGTTTTTGTTTTTGTTTTTTATAGCAACAGTCTTATGTTTTGATAAAAGAAAGTACGTTTATCCCTTATTGGTTGCTATTTTATATTTCGCCCAGAAACAGCCCTGTGTGCAATCAAAGTCATCGCCTCTACCAATTTCTGACATTTCAAATAATGGTACTTGTTTGTACTTTAAAGTGCTATGCATATAAAAAAAAAGGAATAATGGTAACGATAATGATATCATTGCTGATACTGTACTCAAAAAGGTAATGGTCGGTGAGAATAATTAATAAAATGATGATAATGTGGTCTCGACATCCAGAAATACAATCATTAATAGAATCATTAGAATTGTCAGTCTTTGCTCACGTCTTCTTATAGGCTCTTCGAACACCACGAAGGTACAAATGATACACCTGTCTCAAAAGGAACACGCGAGGTCACACATCTTGTGCAAAGATGAACGCTGGCGTCGAACCCATTATTTGAAGAGTCCAGATCTGCATGTCTCTGATACTGCGTCTGTAATGATCGATCAAACGTTCTGGTGAAGTTCATCATACCGAAGGGTCGTTATTCCGAAACATAGGATGACACGGTCATTGTGCACGTTAAAAATACACAATGATAGATGAACTCAATATACCAGACACCAGACATTACTTTCGTGACAATGGTAATGAAACAGGCTTTTTGCATTTTTTTTTCTTACAATAGAAGTGATAGCATTCGAAATGTGCACCTTCACGACATGTTGAATGTTAATGACCTTTTCACTCGTTTTAGAGTGACCTCAGGGATCACTCCAAAATCTTCGAGTGATCCCTGAGGTCACTCCAAAATGAGTAAAAATTAACATTTTCACTAAAAATTCACTCCAATTTCACTCTAAACTCATTCTTTTTTGTATTCACTCCTTTAAGAATGAATATTTTCACTCGATTTTTTTAGAGTATAATGTTTGCACATGACAGCAGCACCATATCGACTTGTGAAAACCAAACGTAATTTTCTCCGCAGTTTGATCCTATATTGTTAAAACAACATTCAATCCCGCATATTACTCCCTTTCAGAACAATTGAGCTTACACGCTTACTTGGCCTACATTATCATTAATTTGGTCAGCACAGTGTGAGACATACGTGTATATCAGTGTATTTTGTTTTCAAACAATTTTCACCTCATACTATAAATAGAGAGTGACCCAGCAATGCTTTCAAAGTGAGAGTTTTGTAAAGGAAAATCACACAACCATGAAAAGTACACGCAAACTTCCATCAAAGCTCAGTGTTTCTTTCCCCTTGCACGTGATACATTTTAACTATGATGAGATTAACACACTCGGCTGGTTTCAAAATGATTTGTTAGTCTAAAGTGAGAAGTAAAAGTAAAAGTGTCATCTATCATAACTATTTAGAACAAAATATACTTATCGTACGTTTTGGAATGTTTCCAAACTATAACAGCTGAGGCGGCATTTCCTCCCAAGAAGACCCGACATTTGATGGGGCTTCCCCTGAATGATATAGTATTTATTGCGAATAGTTTTAATGTGTTGTTCCTCAAACAGTTAACGTCGCTATCGATGGAAGCCAGACACGTCTTTATGACCAAAATGAATACTTCGTGTGCGTCATTTTTACTTTCACTTCAATTATTTGTATCCCTATAAAGGAAAGAGAATTTCCTATGGAATAAAAGTGAAGTACGTGTTTCGCGGCTTCACCAACACACAAAACGAAAATCCTAACAAAATACATGACAACAATAAAATATGATAGATTTATGGCTAGTCATATCCTAATGTCAGGCACTATTATGCTCAGGAGAGATTCGGGAACAGTAAAATTAATGCTTAATGCTTTATGCCTCAGTCTCTGTATAATACATAATAAAGAATTCAAAGCATTGTCATGAGATGATATCTACCATTTTTATCTTGTTTCATATGACAAGAGAACTTACTGAAGGTAATATATGCCCCATCCTTTATGTCTCCTGACCATATTCATATTAACTGATCTTTTTTTTCATTAATATTGACATTGATGATAATTTCTTCACAGCCCTTAAATGAAAATATATTCTGAAACGAATACATTTGCAGGTTTAGCTAAATTTCCATTTCCATCCCTACTTAATTTGCACTACGCCTATATACCTTAAAAATACTATTATGATAATTGTTACTCATTATGCTCATGATCACTTGTATTTCGTTTATTTACGTTCTATAAATTATTATGTTCTGCTAATGCATTTTATATAATTTTCCCTGTTCATTTAATGGAAATGAAAATAAAGTTGAATAGAATTGAATAGAATTGAATTGAATTGATTGAATTGAATTGAAAAATATTGAATGAGATATTTTAGGACTTGTGCTTTTCCCCTTTTCTTGATTTAAACTGAAAACATTATTCTAAATTTTGCTCTATCTCAGCTTGATTACGTTTTCTTGAGTGAGAAAGTCATTTAATGACAATCAATATTAATCTTCACATCGTAGTGCAGTGCCGAGTTTGAAAATTTCGAATGGGTCATTTCCATTACCGCCTCACACGGCTCACATTTCGTGAGAAACATTTACCACTTTACATCCATTTCACAAAATTCACAGATTGATATACCGTATGTCAAAAAAAAGAAGAATTACAACGGTACCCTCCGCAGTGATAACTTCAAAAATAATTAATCAATCCAAATACAACTTATAGGCGCCACGCGCCATGCCAGTCGCGCATGCTACTTGCGGCGGCTTCGTCCGCCACCGCTCATTGGTTGGAGACCGTTCAAGACTTGGTGCCAAATGTTAAACTGAAGAGACCTCACATTCCTATAGTATTTATAAAGGTACGCGCCATGACAGGGCTGGATTTTATTGTTATTGTTATTGTTGTTTGTTTTTTTTTTTGCTGCTGCTGCTGTTGTTGTTGTTACTATTATTATTGTAAACCTTTTCCCCGTTCAGAAACATGCAGTCCGTTCCAATAATCTATCCGGTAGTGATCATTCTCTCTAAAAAAATCGAGTGAAAATATTCACTCTAAAAGGAGTGAATACAAAAAAGAGTGAATTTAGATTGAAATTGGAGTGAATTTTGAGTGAAAATGTTCATTTTCACTCGTTTTGGAGTGACCTCAGGGATCACTCCCAAATCTTCGAGTGATCCCTGAGGTAACTCCAAAATGAGTGAAAATGAGCATTTTCACTCAAAATTCACTCCAATTTCACTCTAAATTCACTCTTTTTTTGTATTCACTCCTTTAAGAGTGAATATTTTCACTCGATTTTTTTAGAGAGTTATTGCAATGAGCCAAACACTGTGCCTGTATACAGAGTACAGGTTAGAGCTCATGATTCAGATCTGGGCACTGGTGGTATTTTATCACGGATCTAATGAGCATACCGTTTCCATGGATGCCATCTCTTCAAATCGTACAGAGGAAAGAGAAAGGAGATAGAGATAGATACGTAGCTAGATTGATAGATACAGAAAGAGAGAGAAAGAGAGAGATATATAAAGAGACGTATTCCACGAAACCGGGAATCCGGAAGTAACACAGATATCAGAGTCACGTTGGCAGTAGAAGGTTTTGAAGGGATATGTTGCTGTTAGTTGTTGTTGTTTTTTCTCGGGGTAGGGTTTTTTTGTAACTATAATGTAATACAAATGCAACAAAATAGAGTTGTAAAGCAATGAAAAAAAAACTGAGAGTTCAGTGACCGAAATGCTTGATTTGATTATGATCTCTTATAGATAGGATGTCCCGGGTTTGAATCATGGAGGAGGGTCACGTGATAGGGTGAAACCAATGATGACAGTGCAAGTACATGAAATCATTGATTGGAACCTTGTCTGGCGTGTCCAATACACTTTACCCCCTTCGTCCTGCTTTAACATGGCTAAAACTTCTCGAGCACCTGACACTATACAGGTATTGCTCTTTACTGTCGATCTCCTCATTTTTCACATGTCACCATTTGGTTTTGACTCAAAAGAAGAAGCAGATATCTTATCATAAACTTTTATAATGCATTTATGCAATCAACACTATACAATTTTCGTTATTTTCTATGGTTCTTTGAAACAAAAAAGCAACTCCTTTTTTTTTAAATGCCCATGGTAGAGAATACCACATATCAATTTAATTTTGTATATATTATAGGCCATTGATTTGGGTGTGTAAAACGAATTTGGAATCATGAAACTTGCGATCATTTCATCAGAGTCATTCAGTCTCTTCAAGCACACGAATTTGAATGCAAATAAAATGAAAATAGATATTGGAAATTGGAAAACCTTTACGTGGGTGACACATCATGATACAAATAAAGCTGTAAGATAAAGATCGCAAGAAGAATACAATGATCATAATGAAATTACAGAAAATGGAAATTGAAATCCGAGCCCAAACACGAAATTGAACTTTTAATTTCCGTGCCTAAAGGCAAAGTTTAAGAATGGTTTCATGAAAAACGTGTTGAAACCAAAATCACTCCATCGTTTCAAACACGCGAATTTGAATGAACATAATGGGAAAGTGGATGGTAAACGAAATTAGAAGGAAATGCCATATCATCATTATTAGCAACAGTAGTAGCCGTATAGTAGGAGAGGAGGAAGAAGTGGTGATATTGCTCGTATTGTGATTATGATTATTGTTATGATATTGTTATTGTTGTTCCGTCCTGTCTTACATTATTTCATGCTAAGTATTTGTAAACTAGTATTTTCATAAGAATTCTTCAAGTGGTTCACGATATACAAGCATGCCTTTTAGCGGACCTCTCAATTCTTTTTTCTCTAAACATAACTTTGCATTTT
This sequence comes from Diadema antillarum, assembly GCF_040938485.1. NCBI lineage: Eukaryota > Metazoa > Echinodermata > Echinoidea > Diadematoida > Diadematidae > Diadema > Diadema antillarum. The sequence goes on along the minus strand of NW_027272583.1, from coordinate 145,811 downwards.
GTCGGTGTGCATGCATATCTTTATTGTTTGTTGTCAACAATCATTTATCCTTTGCACAGTTGAATGTATGCCTACAATTGATAAAATGTAACTCCTTATCTATTCTGCCTTGTGTATTGTTGGGAAAATGAAAATAAATGGAATGAATTCAATTGAATTAAATTGAACTGAATTATTATCACTATCATCATAGTTCAATGTGACTCTAAATTGCTTTATTAAATGACCTTCTTATCATCTTAATGAGTCTTTTCAAAATCGGAAATCAGACTTAATTTCTTTTTCTTTCGTCATGGCATTAAAGTTGTGTATTTTGTTCATTGCTTTTATTTATGCTTGGGAAAAATATTTATTCATTCTTCCACCCACAAGGCTCTGTCAAAAGATGCCTATCATGGTCTTTATGGCCAGAATGGAGGTTAAAAGAAATCATGGATGAAATGATAAACAAGTTTTTTAAAAAAAAAAAACTTTTTTATCTTTCTACTGCAGTAAGTCGGGGAATGGTCGACTCACAACAGTCACCTATTTAAGATTTAAACAAACTGATATGTTTTTATTGTATATATATCAATACATATACGAGGATGTACAATAATCTATAGGTCGACTTTGGGCTATTGTTGAATACTGTTCTTCGAAATTTCGGGGCGAGTATAAAAACACCTACTGGACTTCAGTTTCACCGACGCGCAGTTGGGTATGATACTAGTAATCTGATCACGCGCCTGCCCCTTTAGACCCCGGATGTAAGTCTGCATTGAAGATAAGCCTTGAGGAAAACTCGTAAGCTAGCCCTTTCATCGCGGATACATATTTACAACAGAGGAATAAAAAACGCACTAAAAGAGAAAGAAATCTCAAAAGAGCGGAAAACGGAAGTAAACTTTGAGATGGGATTACTTCATCTTGTATTTTCTGTTCAGTCTTGTTATTTCTCACAATCGATCTCCCAGCAATGTCTTTGAAATAATTATATAAACGCATACATACGAGCATGCATGCAAAGAAACATACGGGGGACGTAAATACACAGATAGTATGCACCTGCACATACCTACTCACATTTTCATTTCAATCATAGTGTGTGTATGTGTGTTTGTAATTCAAACGTTCGGTCTTAAAGTGGAGATTTTTTTTCTACCTTGCACCGGAGAGGCTTAATATGCTTTTTATTTATTTTTCACAACCTGAGGCGCATTACATCACACGCCATGACCTAACAAAGCTGTTATTTGTTTCTAAAAACGGAATATTTTTCCGGTTATTTTATGTCCGTCACGATTATAGCTGTAATCAAATACTTAGTATGACTGTAGTTGGAGAAGAGGGCAATGACCCTCACTGATCATTGGGACATTCGGATTTGATTCGTCGTTCCGTCATCTGTATTTATCTCTTTCTTATTCTGTTGTTGAATAGTCATACTGGCGACGAACCAAGGTTACACGCTCCGCTGGTGTAACGGTGCTTTTGAAGGCGGAAGTGAGCGGAGTTATCTTGCCTGGACTGCGGGCAAACATAAAGAAAATAATGTCAGTGATAGAATTATTTCAGCCTTCTCAATTATAATACGGTATTTCAATATGTCGAGTTACAAATTGTTGTTGAGACGTTTGGATGTTCGGACGTTTTTTTATTTTGTTTTTGCTTTTATGTTTCCCCATGATATATAACAATATATATTTTTTAAGGCAATCCACGTATAATTTACAGGAAGAGTAGATTTGCTTGATTTGAATGGAATTTTTGGGGGAAAAAATGAAGCAAGAACAAGTCTGAACGGCACGTACGGGATAAGTTTTTTTTTCTTTGTTTTTTATTTCTCGAGTGATATAGAGTCCATCCATTTTCACGGATAGTAATAATAAGTATTCTTTGAAACTGATTTGTTTTCTTAAAATTGTCTGGTCATGAAGCATAGATTTAGATTTTGATTGGTGTTCTGTTGAAAAGTGGTTACTTGTTGTTTGGTTAAGTTAATGTTGAAGCTGTGCTCGCTCGTTGGCGTCCACAACGACTTTTTTTTTTTTTTTTTTTTGGCGTTCCATTATTTTAATGTCATTGGGGACGTGTCGACTGAACGCCAGTGACGATATATGACAATATTACTTGAAGACGAACAATTAAAGTGGTCCAGTGAAATCGTTGGCAATATTTTCGTATTATACTCCTCTATCTAGACTGCTTATCCTCTGTGCTGAAGCCAATAGGGAAGTTGTTGTTAAATATTCAAAACCATGTCTTCTCGTATTACGCAATGTCAAAACAGAAGTGCTTATAGCAAGTTTAGGACTGTGCCACGGAAGTGTGGTATGAATCACCTGTATTAATAACGTCAATAGATCTGTTTTAATACCGTAAACTCTTTGCGCTGGATTTCACATAGTGTATATACAGTTTGAAATTGGTTTTAATAGCTCGTTTGCATTTTGTAATGTGGCAGTAATGTGACTTAACAAAACAACCATTTCATACCAACGTTGACAGTGACACCGTTGCAAAACAGGTGTTCGTTCGTACCACTACTAAAAACCGTGGTCGTTTTATTCATTTTTTGTTTTTGTGAAGTCGCAACGACTGGAAGAAAGAATAGCCTTCGTCAGCGCTGTGTGCACATTGTCCATTCGCATTGCGCGCACGCACTCAATGAACCATCAGAACCACACGCATACCGCGGAACCGCAACAATACGGTTTAGAAGTTCCAGAGTAGTCATAGAATGGTATAAAAAGGTAGCCCGACCGAAACTAAGCTGATATTTGTACGATTGTATCACCACCTGAGTGACTAAACACCTTTGTGCCCTCTAACTTGACACATTGTTGCACAGTTGTTCACCTGTAGCTTGCTTAGTTACAACCGAGGTTTTTTTATCATCGCTGCACCAAAAGGAAGAAAAGCGCTCAGGAAAAAGCATAATCAATTAAAACTTCGCAAGTCCAGCGAAATGTCGTAGACTGTCATTGATGCCTTTTACCGTCGTCACCATCTAGAGAGAGGATACCTTCCACCGAGTTTCATCGCTGTGTGTGCTTTCCTGTTTGATATTACCATGGACCACGTATGAAATATCGGCAATTGAAGTAGCATCGTCCATATCTTCGGGGTTCATCGAACCGGTTGGTTCTACCACTGGCATTATACATGATTTTATCATTTACAGGTGTATGTAGGCTATACTCACTCCTCTCGTGAGCTTTGGAAAATTGGTAGAGAAGGAAACAAAACGGACCACTCTTGTCGGAGGACCATCTACTTGTGCACCCAGTGGAAACTATACACAAACGAAGATGATGATGTCCGTGTGGTATCTCATCGTCTGCTGTATACTCTCAGCCGTTCGCTCCAGTACATGCCAGCAGGCAAACAGAAGTAAGTACATCGATAAGACAATCCGGTTTAATTTGACATGCAACATAATCTACTTCGGTTATTTCGTTTGATGTTAACGCCTGACAATGTCATATGATTCCATGCGTGGTTTCATCACATTTCAGCGTTGGTAAATCTCAATATTTTGAAGATTGAGCCCATTTCCTCCAGTTAGATCGTCCGTATTCGTTCTTCATTATAAATTCCTCAAACATTCAATAACTTCCATTGTGTTGTATTGTTTCTTTCTTTGAACAATGAGTTGAGCACTTTGTCGCCATTATACGAAGGAAGTGGTTTGACCCTTGGAATTGAACTGTTAGATTCACCGATTCTCATCACCACCCGCGTTGTTGTTTACGTGAACTTCCTAATGTATGTTACCAGCTTAACCCAATACGGCAATAGGCATCGTCGTTAATAATGTTTCCTTTTGTGTTCCAAGTGCACGTCGCTGTCCGTGATGAAAACTTCAATTTCTCCTTTCTCCGGAAGAAGACATAATATCGAATTCCCTTGGCTTGTTTGTTTCAAGCCTATCTCATAGGACTAGAAGTCCAAAGCTGCGCGGCAGACCTGTATAACTCGAGCAGATCCGCTTTCATCACCCACAATAAACGGTGACGCCTGACGAGCTAAACGCCGGATGCTGTGTGGTATTGGACCTCTCAATGTAGGTCCAAGGGACCTTTGCTCCCCCTTATTGGGGAGAAAGGAGGTTGGGGAGAGGTGAATATTCGGACCTTTTCTTTTCTTCCATACTGAAATGATAACAAATATGGCAAGACAAAAAAAAAACTAACAAGTAAAGGCAAAAGATTTTTTTCGATGTTTATGGTTGTCCTGAAGTTAGCTGTTGCTCGAAATAACATCCGTGAGCACCCTAGAGATATAACAAAACGCAAAAGATAAGAAAGAAAACATGCGTCATTCTATTACCTTCAGCAAGTTTGACATTTTCTAATTTGAACTCATCATGCTCATTGGCAAAGTTACACTATTCATGCACATAGACGTTATGTTTCTCCAAAGCGAAGCTTACCGATAGGAACAGGAAGAACTATTCATCTTTCAAGCAATACGAACTGTAGATAGGTTGTGAGAGATTTCATCCGTGTTTGAATAGACAAACATCAGATCATATAAATGAATAATAAGGAAAGAGATTGATAGATAACCAATACCATTTTCCATGTCTATTGTGGTCTCTAGAACTTCATGCCTATATAGCATGCAAATAGAATTGATTAAAAACAAAAAGCAAACGAACCGACCAAGGTTAACATTATCTGATCAACAGCATTTCCGATGGGATCGGATATTTTAAAGCTTGGGTTCCTGAACCAATCGACAGAGTCTACGGATATTACCAATCTCTGTAGCTACCAGGCTCGCAGAAAGTAAGGTAAAACAAAACTAAGCAAAAGGCTTAAAGACCAACTGCCGATAACGTCTAGGATACAATTATTCAATCAAGAAACATTGTCTTTGTGATGACGTCAGTGAACTTAGTCGTAAAAATCATCATACAGCTTGATGTTGAAATAGCAGAGTCACTTTGTTTTGCTTGTCTATTTCTGATGGAACCATAAACTATCATTCTATAGATTCTGAAAAAGCGCAGAACGCCTGCACAGATGATTTGGAATACATGACCTGCACAGAGTGTGTTTCCGCATGAATAACAGCTTTGTTCTGTTTTATATAAGAATCACGTTCTTTATTGCATTATTGTCTTGCGTTTGCACTCAGCTGTTCCATTCAAAATACTGTCGATGCTGCTCGACTCAGGTTAACATAATATAGACTTATGATACACCAGCGCAGATTGACACATTATGTCTTTGCGGATATACCATATAGGGTATCTATTCATTGCACTTGTCACTGCATAATGATGATCATAAATGCAATGATTATAGTTTATTCAATATGTGTACTGTCAGTTTCCGAGATCTCAAGTATTTGTTATAATTTTTTTTGTAATACCATTTTTGGTATTTGTTATTCCAATCTTCTTTTTCTTTTGCGAAGCTGTATACAACCCATTGCATTATTTATATTCCTTTACAACAAAAATTGGTATGAAAGTGTGATGAGGTCACATGACCATACGAATTCCACGTTGACCTGTAGTCCTCATGATAAGTTGCTTTGAATTATTACAGACGCTGTTTGTTGATTGACACTTTAGTGGCTCAATTTGAATAACATTGTCGAACTTTGCTTACAGAACTTCGCTCTGCTGATTGGAGGAATGAAAAAAAAAAACTCTCAAGCGCACAAAAAGAAAATGTTTTTCGTCTCTCTTTTATGCGATTACTCAAGATAATTATATCCGACCAAAAATTACGATGATTATCAACCGTCGACTTAACAGTTGGTTGTGACACTGCCGTCTGTGTGGGTAAATTTGAAGTTGGCAAATCCTGGATATATTCCCGTTTTTTCATTTTTTTTTTAAACAGAGCTTCATTTTCACGCAATATACCAGAGATTCTGATGGCATGTCGGATCATGCAGTTTGCATTGTTTTCTTCAAACTGGAAATAGTGCCTTTAAGCATAATGATTGGAGTTAGTTTCCTGTTACTAGGTACGCGGAAAAGAGTGCTGATGGGCTTTGTTCCATGAGTGCCCTCGGGTTTGTACACATTATTTTTTGATACCGACTCAAGATTATCAAGGTAATCCCAAATTGCTATTGAATAAAAGGATGATAAATGTTTTAGCGTTTTCAGAAATGAGCCAGAATGTCGAAATGACCAACAAAAGGTGACATAGCAATACGTCTTAGCGCTTTTGTCATCAGTTTCTAGAGGAGCTTGAGCACATCGATCACACGAACCCTGTGCACGTGCTATATTCAATAAAAACAACAACATTATGTACAGGTGTATATTGAAATGCACAAAGGCTATATAAGAACACATCATCTATTGTTTCAAGAAGGTTCATCTTTCCGACAAGCAGTGACAAGTGACGTCCGTGAGGAAATGCAAGGTCACGTCATGGGGCATTGGTAGAGCCGTGATGTCATGAAGGTTTTGTGACGTATTTAATAGGCCTGAGCTTTGCAGTTTTGCACGTAAGCTGTATATGACAACAGTATTGGCCAGACCAGATCATTATACACTTCACAATTATGATTATAGACATTCCATTTTATCCCTATACTTCAATCTATTTTGCAATAATTTACCGTGTTAAGGGACTCTCTTGTTGGAATAATTTGGTGCAAATGTAATATTTGGGGGACTAAAAAATCATCGCATTCCATTAAAGTTTATCAAAGCGAATAACACAGCAGGGTTTTAATGCATCATACATTGGCCTGCTTTGACGCGTACCAATCGGAAAGCCGGGGTTGACCCACAGTTTTGAACGCCGATGAAGATGAGAAGAATATAATGACAGGGTCGTATCAGGGATTACCCTCAGCTAGATACTGGTTAGTAATATATAATTAGAGTAAAGATTAGAGTTAGGGTTAGGCTTAGGGTTAGAGTTTGGGTTAAGGTTAGGATTAGGTTCAGGATTAGGATTAGGGTTAGGGTTAGGAGCATGCAGGGTCTGTGTGCCTCTTTGTGTATACATTTTTATTTCATATACGATACTACACCATCAATATACGCATAACACAAGACCATTATCTATTGTTTTATGTAGATACGTATACAGTTACAAGTTCTTACAGGTCTGTGTGCGTAAATATAATTATCATAAGTCTATTTCATACTACCACAGCCTTCTTTCAAGCGACCATGGGATGTTCTTTTATTAGCATCCCCCCAATAAAGGAAGGATCTTCCCAATCCGAAGCGACGCCCGTGCCGGCCCGTCTCTGCGAACAACCCGCTTATCTCCCCCGAAGTCTATCCCTCCTGAGTCCGTCTGTCACCGCTGAAAGCGCGCGGAGGCTTCTACAAGCATGTGCGCCGCATTATTATACTAACTCCTCTTTTTCCATATTCCACTCCATCTTAATTTGTCTGCACGAGAAAATGAGCGCCTAGATGAAGGAAAGACTAACGGTGGATAATCCAAACTACAAATTAGAAACTGCCGGCTGTGGCGGGGGATTAAATCGACTAGAAAGAGAGAGAGGAAAAAAAAAACTCCTCAAAAAAAAAAAAAAAGAGTCCACGAGTAGCAGAAATAGTTAATTAGGGGAATCTAAATATTTTGTCTAATAACAAAATCCACCGTGATAGTTTTTTCCTCTTTATATTCAGAGAGAACAAACTGTCCACAGAGGGATATGTGGGTCTCAACCTCTGTTCGAAACAATTGATGGAAATTTTCATAAAATTTCTGAAAATTCCTTTGTGTGTGTGTGTGTGTGCGTGTGTGTGTGTGTTTTTTCTCTTTTCTCCGAGTTTTGCTGTCGTTATCATTATCGTTGTTGTGTTTTGTTTTGTTTTTAGATAGCTAGAGGATCAAATAAGAAAATGACACCACCGACTGCAAGAGACTGTTCCATTATAGGATCAACAAATCATTTCATTCTTGTTTTGTTGTTGCTGATGTTGTTACATTTGATAATAATTATGTCGTGTGCTTTGTTTCCATCTTTTGGATGGCCATCCTGTATCATTATTATTATCATCATTATTTTTTACAATCGCTGTCATCATTACTATTAATTTGTCAACTCTCGTCCACCCTACAACAAAGCAGGGTCAGCAAAATAGCGCCATGAGAGCGTCACTTGCAATAGTGATCATCATGTTCAGAGACCAATCTGGGACTAGACATATCTAGAACAACGCTCTCCAAGCCGACTAAACCCTCCGAACAAAATAACAAGCAAAGATAGTTCTGCAAATATCTTGTAACGAGACACTCGATATCATCTACTTGAAAGATTTTAATTTATATCATACAAATTCAAACATGAATATTTCCCTGTTTCTTACACAGCCCTCGCCTCTTGCAGTTTCGAGAATACGGAGAACTGCGGCTTCGAGATCGTGCCTGACCTTAACGGCGTACACCACTTGGAGCTGTGGACCCTCAGCATGGGGGGCAAGCTGGGGAGAAACGCACCACGATCCGACCACACCCCCGAATCTAATCTAGGTAAGAATTGAACATTGGTGCTTTCATGTAATTTAATCTGAATTGTATAGGAAAGAAACAAACAGGTCATATCAAGAGTATGACTACATAATTACACCTGCATTACAGCTGAATGATTGTTCGTTGATCTCAATATCACAATGCGAAGCAGACGACATTTAAGTCTATATCATGTAAACCATATTAATTTTATTTCTTTATTTCATACGTATTTATATAATCCATACATTCTATTGACTCGAAATATTTTTTAAGACCCTTTAAACGCTGCTTGCCAAGGACAGGGTTTTCAAAAAGAATCAAAATTAGAAACTTTTGTATCACAATTAAGAGTAATGTCGTTCTTCATGCTGTCAAATTTCTTTCAAAGTATATCCTGTTTGTCTATTCGAGTGTTTGTGCCAAGATGGCTTTTAGGGAAAGAATAACGTCTAAAAAATCAGTAGGGAATTTCACGGTGCACCTTGTCTCAATGCGGTGTTATTGGTATTCGCGTTGTTAACCACATCCTTTTTTTTCCTGTTGGTTGTTCTGTCAGATTGTAGTTCAGCTAGCCCAATCAAGTGTATCGCCTCTGAGAGCATTGTCGAGGTGACTAAAAAAAAACATAATGTGTGTCATCTAAGTATTTTATATGCCGCAGAAGAAACCAATTGCACTCTTTTTATTGTGATCACTGGTTTGCGGAAATAAGAAAAACATGGGTATATATATCCCGGCCCTTTTGAAGCCTTTATTGAATACGTTATAATGAATTTCACTGCACAAGCAGTACCAAAACGAAAAACTAAGAATAGCGTTCTTCATTGACACAATGTAGTTGTATTATTTTTTATGCAACCACATCATGCAGAACTGGCGGTTGATATCAAGTGATTTTAGTTGAGAAGTATGAAGTTAATGTTCTCTGCATGTGATTTGGTTCTTTCACGTAGTTTTAATTTTGCTTCCCTAATTCACATCCTATCATTATTCCTTTTTTTTTTGTAAGGAACAGATTGAAAAATAACCAGAAATTGCAATGCTCAAGTTCATCAAATATTATCACCGCCGTCCCTAACTAACGCCAAATTTTAGGCTCAGCAGAGATAAGCGTCAATATGTTCACCACATATACAGGATATATTTGAAGTGTACATATCACGCTGTCAACGCAGGGATTTATTCTCATTACAAGGGAACAGTCGTAAAGTAAATTGATCAAGAAGTCTATCCAATAACTTGCGATATTTCTACGTTCTGCTACAGAAGAAGACTTAAAGATGGAAATAGAGATAGATAGATAGATAGATAGATAGATAGATAGATAGATAGATAGATAGACCGAAAGAAAAAAAACGAAAGACACAGTGAGGGAGAGATAGATAGATTGAAAGAGAGGTGGGGGGGGCAGACAGACAAAACGCGGAAATTATGTAGACAAGCGAGACACTCTGATAAATCCAAGGGATTCGGGCCAAAAGAAATGACAGGAAATTGTGCGTTCGGGGTTAGATCGACTTAACATGTGAACGTGGCCATGATGGTGGTTACCTTGAAAAGACTATAACACTTGCTTTCTATTTTCTGCGTATATATCAGGTGTGACCGTGACCATCGATGTAAGTGTCACGAATATACTTGTGTTCGCGTACATTATTTTCTATCAAGACTCGACACTATTTTTTTTTTTTTTTTTGGTGGCCCGTTCGGGCAACTGAAATCTTTAAATGTGAAATTTTGGTGGTCCGAAAAAGATATAATGGCCCAAAATACAAGCAAACGTAACAATCCATTTACAATCTTATATAGTTACCGGATCGGGCCACGAGAAGATAAATTTGGTGGCACGACACCAATGTTTTATGTGTACATAAAAGCACTCACATTTTTTTTTAAGAAAGAGGGTTCAAATTTAACGACAGTTAATCCAAATATAGTCCTGACAATGACATAACAAAATCCATTTCATTCATTTGTCATTTTCAACAAAGAATATCAGTCTACAAAACAGAACATGAAAATCATTTTGCATGATATTCTACATACATCGAAATATAATATAAACACAAATTGCTGTGTCTTTATAAAACATTCGTTTGTGTCTATAATCACGTTGTACTGTGATGGAAGATTTGATATCGATTTATTTTGCCAACTCCATAATCGTCTCATGTGGAATCAGTGATCTAGCACAGAACATACTGAATGAATATTTAGAAAACATATCATACTACCGGTAGTACTCCGAGGCACTTAAGTGTCTTCTTAATAGTCAGATTAAACGTTTTGTTCTGTTTTGTCTTGTGCAGTATACAAAGTTAATGGCTGGAAAACCCAATGATATCGTTGTTTACAGTACGTCATGTCATTTGTGACATAACTGTTTGGCATTATCACATTTATGATATTATCATGACATAGAGAAAAAAATACTTCGCTTAGCGTCTATAATACCACATTGTAACTTATTGCGCGGATCACGGAAAAAGCACATCCTCGTTGATCTACTTTCTAAAATAACATTATTTCTATATCTTGTTCTCAGATTGGCTCGCCAGCACGAAATCGCTGGAAAGCACCAGCGTGGCTGATTTCAATAACTTCACCACCGTCATCGTCTCGCCCAGCATGAACTTCAGCACCGGTCGGGGTCACGTGACCTTTTACTACTTCCTGTGGATAACAGACGACCCGGAAGGAAACCAGGACACCTACCCGACCTTGACTGTGAAGGGGTGTGATGAAGAAATGATGTGGCGGAGGCAGGATTTCACCACCGGGTGGCAGGTTGCGGCTTTTGATTTCACGTGCAGTGAACCAGGACTGGTAAGATATTGAAGAGTCTGTGGTTATATGCACAATTTCTCCCCATACCCGCCCTCTACCGTTTCAAGCATCGACATGCACACTCGTCTACACCAAGCCTAGCTCTACCTCTCTTTTCTCCTTGCAATGGTGTCCCCAACTATTATACAAGCCATCCGATATCTGGTCGTCGTTGCGTCCAATTCAAGTCTCCGGCAAAGCCATTGAAAATTACAAAAGAGTCTGCAAAGAAAACACCGATCATTTAGTCACTAGCAGAATATCAACTGTTAGAATTCTCGTGAAGCGAAAAAAAAAATAGTTTCATAAATATTGTTTTGTCTAAAAGTCTGTTCCATAACTTTTTATAAAGGCCATGACATATCAACTCTATACACTCATAATTATAATAGCGAATATATATATAGTCCACACTATTCTTAAATCGCTATAGCCGTTTGATTGGAGTCAAAGATACCGCTAGTAGCCAGCGCTGGTAGGCATAGCTCTGTATATGTAATATAAAATCAAACCAAGCAACGCATCATTGACCAATTCATCTGAAGTGCGTATGTAAATACTTTCTACCAGACATAAGCTATGCATAGTGATTGCATAGGCCTTCACATAACAGAATTAGATCGTCAATTTTCGACGTCTCCCGTTCATTTTAGAGCTAGTTCATGCTTGACACGCGACATAGGGAAAAAGATGAAAGCTACACATTCTTTAAGTGTACAGTCGTCCAGTGACAACGTTGCATTCCACACATGTGTAATAATCATCTGTATGTAAATGTGCCAGTTTCTGTGCTTATGGTAAAGTATGGTTGTCGTGACTGGACCATTGCAGGAAAGATCTGGTCGGAAATCAACAGATAGGTCTGATAAAGGGGGTATCCGGTAGCAGGGGAAAAGAGAGGTCAATCTACGTTGACTTTTTGGCTTTGAAGTTTGTTATATGAAAGTTCACAAATCCCGAAGTGAACACTAATGCTGTATACTGTAGCCCATGTTGAAGAAATTAGCAATGTGTGAGCTACTTATATAGTAATCATGAAGGTTTAATCGTTATTCTATAAGTACAGGTATATTAAGAACAATTATACATTGTACTGGCAGCATAAACTTCCTAATGGCGTTTGTTTGCGATCTATGCCAAGAAGACGGAACAATTATAGTATTTCATAAGTCTGATTTCTCATATTTTGCATACTTTTCTCGCTATTCTAGGGCATATTATTATGCCGAAATTTTTTCAGGAACAATCTGCTTAGGGCAGTGTAATTTTCCCCCATAAATAGGCCTACATAATCTAATGAGACGTTTAAAAAGATAGGGCTAGCAAACATTGAGGGCAGCAAACAGACACATACAAAATAATGTGACGGCATGTTAGTTATTTCAGGGAAGTATACTTATTACATAATTCCAACTTTTTTACCTTTGTAGATCACATTCGAAGCCCTTCATCAACGGCCTGGCTCAGGTGTCGCCATCGATGACGTCAAAATCATAGAAATTCCCAATCAACGAACAGAAGGTGAGAGCAAAGCATTCGTGATAAACTGCTGCCGTTTTAGATGAATTAACGTTATCCCATTCTAAGATGGTGAAGGAGAGTTCTTACGTTGGCATTGACAATTTGGCAAGACCAAAAAGATGGAAAGTAATAACAGGAACAAAAGAAAAAGCTAACCACACAAAAGAGATGATGCAGTTTGTAAGACGGGACATCACAAAAGAGGCAAATATATGTCCCCCACAAGTGAAAAGAACACACACGCACACAAAAAGGTTAAGAACAAAAGTCTAAACAGTACAAATAACAATGAGAATGTGAAGGGCGTTAAGGTGCCTCGAACTCTCTGGCTTAGTGGCAACTGAACCCCCTTATCATCCTCAACCGACTTAATGTGTGCCTTTGAATCTTTAGGACAACTTTTTCCAATTTCGACTACAGCTAGATTATTATTGACGGATACTGATTTGGAAGAGCCTGGAGTTGCGGAGGATGACTTGGCGTAAATAACCCTTTTTGGAAATGACAAACGTCAAATTAATTCAATAGGCAACAATAGATAGATAGATAAATAAATAAATAAATAAATAAATAAATAAATAAATAAATAAATAAATAAATAAATAAACAAACAAATAAATAGATAAATAAATAAATGAATGAATAAATAAATAGATAAATAAATAAAAGATAAACGTTTTCATTTTGTTATGGCTAATAATGATTTTCTATGTCATCATACCATCAGTGACAGGCATGGATCCGTCACCAACTCTCGAAATAGCGACACGATCTCCCATCTCACGTTCTTCCACGTCACCTGATACATCTCGACACACCGACAACACCACGACAGAAAGTGCTCTTAGCGATTCGACTGGCATTGGAGGTGAGAATAAAAGATTATTCTCTATATTTTCACTGATAATTGAATCAATAACTTTATATTCATAACTATATCATATTATCGTGTAACCATTATCTTGATAACTAGAATTATTACAGAAATTATGCTTTGTTGACAAGTATATTAGTTATTATAGTTATCATGATCGCGACATTGATAACGGAGGGATATGGAGGAGGGAGTATAGGTGGGTATCGGCATGCAGCACAGAACACTTTTGATGTTGATTTCCCTTAAAAGATAGAGGACATGCAGCTAGTATATGTCAATCATTCTTAACTTATCCATCCTTCTCTAATATACTTGTTAAGAAAAAAATGTGATTTTTCACGCTTCACTTCTGAGGTCGATGTTTGTCATACCTCTCTTCTTGTGGCTATCTATCTATCTATCTATCTATCCATCTATCTATCTATCTACCTATCTATCTATCCATCTATATATCTATTTACCTATCTACCTATCTATTTATCTATCTATCTATCTCTTTACCTCTATCTATCTATCTATCTATCTATATATCTATCTATCTATCTCTTGACCTCTATCTATCTATCTATCTATCTATCTATCTAGATTTCTATCTATTAATCTAACTTTCTATCATCACCTGTATTTATATTGATATATATGTATGTATTATGATATTTCTCAGTTCTTCAATGCACTGTGATATCTTATTTCTCCAGAAGGTCGAGTGCTCATTCTCGCAGCTGGTTGTCTCCTGGGCGCCGCGCTCATCCTGACGTTCAGTATTGCCATCCACTGCTGCTTCTGGAGGAAGAAAAGGTGAGACATTAAGAAAAGAAAAGAAAAGAAAAAAAGCAGCCCCTGTTAATATTTCTTTCTCTCTTTAACCCATCAAGTCGATTGCGAGGATTGTGACAGACTGACCCTGGCTTTGACAGTAGGCTACAAATTCGCTTTTCTTTTGTCACATCGAATTTTGCATACATTTTGTGCTCACATCTTCACTCTTGTCGTTGCTTTATGGAGCAGGAAGTTGAAATAATTCATCTTACCACCATCTGACACGATTAGTCATGGGAACAACATATTTGCTGATCATCATGACGAAAAAAATCATAAATAATTGTATAGAATTTCACGTTTTTAGTATGGTTCCTCTGGCGTACAGTAGAATCGAAAATCTTACATCATTGCAATGTTGGTTGTTGTTTTTTGTATGTATGTATTATCGTTTGCTAGGGAAATAAATTTCATTGAACCTGAAAAGTGTAAGTAGAGTCTTGACGTGGTATATCATGGTTGGCATGTTTTTATTTCTAAATTTCGTTGTAGACGGGCCGAGGAAGATCATATCACAAGCAGCAACGGTGGTCTCCAGGTCTCCAACACCGGCTACGACTTCCTAACCACCATCGTCGGCATCAACAACGGACTCGACGGCAGCAAAACCATAGCAACGGAGTCCACAACGCTGTCGACCATCGGCAAGGGCTCGTCCTACCAGATGGACATTCTGTCGGTAAGAAGGGTTGCAGACGACACCTTCGAGAAGCGATTGGATGGGTCGTATGGGATGCCCTCTAAGGGCAAGAGACGCAGCATTACCCTGGCCTCCTTCAAGAGGGTCCGGAGCAGCCGCGACAGGAGCTTCGAGTACTCTGAGATTCCAGAGAGCACGTCCCCAACGGATGAGAACGTCTACCACTTTGCCACCCTGCAGACGCAACAATCTAATCCCAAGGCACCCAAGCTTGGTGTCATAGGGCGGACCAAAGCTCTAGTGAGGAGCAACTCCCTGCCTTCCAGGAACAGCACGGAGAGTTGTGTGAGCATTCGAATGGAGGGACCCTACCACATCACAGATCTCATCGGCAACGTTGGTATGGACAACGCCATTTTCCCCTCCATGGAAACAGTAATCTTCGACGAAGTCTCCTCGCGAAGGAAGAGTAGCGTGAAGTACGACCAACCTCTACAGAACGTTCCCCAGCAGACTGACCCCAATGCTAACAGATATGAAGAGCTGAACAAATCGAGCAGCGGACCAGATTTGATGCTACAGGATAGTCCGAAACGAGCAGCGGGTGGCCATCAACAAGCAGAAACTGAACAGCATGTCTACAAAGAGCTAGAAACAAAGGGTCGAGGCGATTGGTATGATCTCCTTGATCACGTGTCATCGACGTCAACATCACATGACATCAACCAGTCTGAGACTGGAGAACATGTTTACAAAGCCCTCGAACATCGACAGCGCGACCAAGACAACTATGATCTCTTGCAATCCACAAATTTGCACACGACTATTCAAAAACAAGACAGTGCAAAATATCACGTTTACAATGAGTTGCAAACACCAAAGGACCAGGACAACTACGACCTTTTGGAGCCAGAGAGTCCGCAAGTCAAGCAAGCCCATCGCGATCTCTCAGATTATGAAAACCCTCCAGCCGTTGGGCCCAAACCTGCATCCCCTTTCGCTCCGAGACCCATGTCACCGCGACACAATTGGCAGCTGCCCTCTGCGGCTCAACGTGAGACAGCGCCTCCAGCAGCAGCTGTCGATCAGGGTCCGGAGGGTTTCGTCATGGTTCGCGATCCGAAGTACTACACTCTCGTCCCCGACATCGTCCGAGACGCCAGCTACGAGTATCCCGCCGTGGTCTTCCAAGAAATCGACGGCTTTGATGACGACGATGCCAGCGATACGGACTCTAACGCCTACGAGAGCTTCGAGCGACCGATTACGCCGAAAGACCGACGGCAGAGCTTGAAATCGAAGAGCGCGAGCAACGACCGGGCCGGGGAAGGACTTGGGAAGAAATCTCAGAGTGACCCCGCCGCCCTAAAACAGCAGCAACTGGCTAAATTCTTAGACGATGATTACGAGAATATCGAATAGACTTGTCAGGCTAGTCGATTTAGACGGCCACCTAACGATCGAGCAAAGTTAGTGTCAGGCTGGCTATACATATAGCAAAAGAGTTGTTTCCCCCAACAAGCACCACCACAGGTGCGTTCTACGCACATGAACAACAGCAACAACAACAACAACAACAACGATGACGACGACGACAACAACAGCAGCAACAACAACAAAACAAAAACAAAACCTTGTATATGTTGTTGTTGTTGTTGTTGTTTTTCAACGACTGGGCGAATTTGAGGTCAGATGAGGCAGATGAACCAAAAGAGATGAAGTTATGATATATGCCCACAAATATCAAATTGATGTGATCAATGCAGGTCAGACTATTGCCAACAGTCCCCCTCCCCCCTGCTTTTTGTTTATGATATTATCAACTCCTGAGTCTTTCTTTTTTTTGGGGGGGGGGGGCATAAAGAGAGCAATAAATAAGGGCTCTTGCTGCAACTGTAAGCTCTCTTGCAAATAATGACTGTTATCAAAAATCGCAGGTCTTAATTACAGTGGCAAAAAAATAGTTATAACTCTAGGCTATACTCATATATAGGCCAATCAGTCGTATTAGGATAAGCTCTTTCCTAGAGAATCATACTGCAGGGCTGGCCCTTGGTCCGACTTGAGAAGAAGGGATGGAATTGACATTCACACAGCTATTCTTATTATCCGTTATGATTTGGAACTAAAATGTATTGGTTGTTGAAAGGACAAACACAAAGTGCCAAAAGTACATGAAAATGTCACTTTTTGTACAATGTTTTGGAAGATATTTGGTTGGTGATATGACGACAAGAATAGAATGTATATATATATATATATATATATATATATATACTTTTCCCCCCGTCTCAAGTCATTTACATCTCATTTTGTCTTCATTAAAAGAAGCTGTCAAAGAGGGCAGTATTTGAGGAGAGACAAGAGTTTATTTGCAAAAACCGATAAGTCCATTTTTGAAGATTTTGAAGTACGGTCTCTGTCATAAAGTACAAAATAATACCTTTTAAATGATATATTGGTCACTGCATATAAAGGTATATTTTTGAAGTTATGGTCAAAAGAAGCAAAAATTTTCTTATTATTCTCTTTATTTTTCTTGACCTTAAATCACAAATATCTCCATTTGACAAATATGGACTTATCGGTTTTTGCAAACAAACGCTTCTATTCCTCTCTACTAGTCTGGTTTTCTCTGGTGTAATTGTGGACTTTTCCCGAAATGAAATGAAATGAAATGAAGGTGATGCGAACTATTCTTGATCTCCTGTATGAAACACTACTTTGCAATATGATACTGTATACGAATTGTACACTCTTCGTGTGCAATATCAAAAATATGAAGTGTATTTTATGCGTCGCGCTATTTATCTGGTACATAGTGTTATCTGTATATCATCTGTAATATACTATTTGTAAGCTTTAATATCAGTACTATATCTACTCTGACTGGATCAAATATTATGCGTCTATCTATGTATATTTTTCATGAAAATACAATAATGAAAATAAAAAGAAATTGCACTAGATCATACACGTATATGTGGCAATGTTTTCTGATTTTGTGATTATTCTTGCATTGTCTTTCGTAATTCACCTTATACATTAAAGGATTTTTTTTTATTTTCATAGGTCGTAAGCATTTACATTATATAAATGATGTATACATGTAATACACGCACACACACATATATATATATATATATACATTTATATATATACATATATACGTATATATATGATTATTTATATATATATATATATATATATATATATATATATATATAGCGAAATCTTTGGGCAAATAAAATGGGTTTTCATCGGGATTCGAACCCGAGACCTCCGGATTACTAGAGGGGTGCTCTACCGACTGACCTATTGAAAGCCCTAGATCGGTGTTCGTCCCAAACCCTGTTATTTTCTCTTTGTTTCACAGAATTTCTCACGTCTGCATCTAAGGTATCCTTCCTATTCTACAAGAATAAACTGCGTCGTCACCATATTAAACACCGTTATACTTTAATATCATAGTCCCACTAAGCGACGAGAACATCGAAAAAAGTTGTTCAAGCTTTCAAAAAAAAAAAGAAACGACAACTTAAAGGGATCGTATAGTTTTGGTTGAGACCTAATTTCAGGTTTCTAATATTTTTTGGTGAGATAATGAGAAACCTCATGTGAAATATGAAAGAGCATGTAACTTCATGAGGAATTCAACGTTTATTTGATGAAAATTGGTTTTGAAATGGCTGAAATATCCAAAACAGAGTGATTCTAATAAAGTGTGGGACCCACACTTTATTATGATCACTTTGTTTTACTTTGTTTTTGGATGTTTCAGTCATTCCAAACCCAATTTTCATCAAATAAACTTTGAATCCCTCTTAGAATGGTATGTTCTGTACTATTTCATGGGTGTTTACTTGGTATCTCTCAAAAAGTTAAAAGCCCAATTCTTGTCTCCACCAATACTGTACTATCCTTTTAAGTATGTGTACTAGTTCTCTGAGAGGTGGTTAGAGTGTCCATTTGATCGAACTAGACACTCAGGAGCAGCACATTTTAGTGATGTATTCAAGGCTCACTGTTGAAACGATGCAGCGTTCATACGGGCATGCGGTGTGCCTGGTGAGCATCTTACAGTCATAATGATGTCCTCTACAAACGTTTCAGATCAGTCAGTATTTGTAAGGTTATTGCTGATACACCATACACATCTGCAATCCTCAATCTATAGATTAACCGATCTCTCTGATGACGGTCATAATCATAGCAATAACTTTTAATAATTCTTGGGGAGGGGACTGTCAGGTTCAGTCACTGTTACTGCTGATCTGATTTAGTTCTGCTTATGTAAATATTACTCCAACAGAATGACACATGGTGTAGAGGGTTGAGTGTAATAACAATAATTCAGCTTCTAGTTTATTCGAGGACCAACTCGGCCTCGTGAAATAAAATGCCGCCAATTTACAAGTGAAAATAATTCACGATACAAGTTTAAATGTTTAGGGTACTTTGAAAGAAGGTTGCAATTATATCTCAAATATCTGGTAGTAACATATCAAAATTATGATCTCAACGGAGCTGTTTTAATGCAAGGGGGGGGGGGTTATGGATGGCCAATTTAATATGATCCTGTTTTTTTCCCCAAAGAGTAATTAGAGTGTGATACCAATCTCTTTGCCAATCGGCTACTCGGGGGTCATCACGGCGGTAAAGTCTGTAGTGCGGCGACACTTGTCCATTGGTACATAACCTACAAGTGTGTACGGCTTGGCGATGCAGGAGCACTGGCACGAGCACAGGTCTGACCATCGGTTTCTGTAGGCTGACTGCTGGTGTACTGTTGCTTCTCTGCTTGCGTACATATGACCCGGCTTGTGTAGAGTGTAGATGGATCACATGCTTTCGGTACCTACATGTCCATGGCTTGGGGTTCAGGAAGATATTATAGGGGTTAAGGTGTGGGAAGAGGTGCAGAGGAGGAGATGGAGCCCAGCTCTTCCTGATGACCTAAAAAAGAGGGGGGGGGGGGGGAGGGGTTCCACTAGTTTTACTCATAATCACTAGTATTTCTAATTACCTGTACATTTATATTACCATTCTATTTCCCCTAATCTTATCATCCCATTGATATTCTTCATCACGCAATATCACTGTCATCTTCTGCAGACTGAAATTACAAATATAACTATTCTTAAAGTATTCTAATCTCCAGAATCCACTCAAACATATATACAGAGACCTCTGACATACATTAACCTGCATACTTAATTATAAGTATTAATACTCTATGCTTTATAACCTTCCTGGTTATCTCTGTATTTCTTTAACAAGAAAACACAGATTACTAAAAATGAACAGTGTCTGATAACCCAGACCTTTCCTCAAAAGAAAAGCAACAACAGTGTAAAACTAACCCAATTTGATTACCAAATCCTAATATTCATTCAAAGTAATTACGAATACCTTACCACTTGATTGAAAACTTGGGAAAATATTTTATGCACAATTCGATCAACTCAACTTTATCTGCACTAGTTCATACAGACAAACCTCAACTCCTTTCCAACCTGTTCATTGATACTACACATATATTAACAAAATGAATACAATATTATCACACATTTATACACAGTTCACAAATACAAACTAATGATAGATATATACAAAATTACATGAGTGTTCTATCGTCCCCTCATCAGTTGCAGCAGACCTGCCTGTAGCCTCCGGCTTGCGCTCCTCGCTGCAGCTGGGTTTTGCAAACCAGTATCTGGTGCTGTCTGAGTGGCAACTGAGCTACTTAGTGTCACTTGCTATCCAACCTTTCCTCAAACTCTAAACCTCCTAATTCCTATCCTATTGTCCTTCTAACCTCCAGTCATACCACACCTGTATACTACAATACCATCCTATCCTGGGGTTACACCTATCTAAATTATAGGGTGATCATGGTCTTAATGACACAAGCGAGTCACTCAAGTTATCTTGTCCCCATTTGTTATTCAGAGTTGGAATGCATTTTATTTATTTTTTTTTTTGTATTTCTGGATTTTATTGATCAGATCGAAGAACATCGTGCTTTTTCACAGGGTATATGACAAATACATTTTTGAAATCACAAAACAAAAGTTTGATAGCATTCAATGATAGTAAAACTACCAGGCGTCTGATCCTTTTTTGGACTATAGTCTCTAATACACGTTAACACCAATAGTTCTAGAATCGTATACACAGAAAACGAGGGGGAAAAATAAAAAGAAAAAAAAATAGGCTTCAATGGAAACACCAAATATTACCAAAGACCAGACAAAACAAAACCAAAGGCGTAAGAACACACACTACAATCTTAAAAAAACAAAAACAAAACAAAAACAAAACAAAAAACAAAACAAAGGTATTATTCACCTAGCTCATTTATGCACTCTCCGTAACTTCCTTTGTACGATAACATTATTATACACCCAGCCCTGGGCTGAAGATGCGAAGTCTCCTGTCCTTTCTCCCGGCATGGGGGGGGGGGGGGGGGGTATTCAACGCAGCAAATCTTTGAGGTGATAATGCAGGACAGAACGATTGTTTCATGAACATAAAATACCGTGAATGCCATGACAAGAGAGAGAGAGATAGATAGAGAGAGAGAGAGAGAGAGAGAGAGAGAGAGGGAGGGAATTAGAAAAAGGAGTATAAACCGCGGTGAGGAAGAAAGGACCATCAGAGCAAGGGAAAAGAAGAAAAGAGTGGGAAGGGCATTTGACTTTCTATAAAGATATTATTTGTTCTATTTTCCTCCACTTTGCTCCATGCAAATCAAATTTATTTTTGCTTTTAGCTATTTCTTCTTCAATCAAACTATATTTTTTTACATATTGCACAAAATGTTGCCTTTGAGGACATAAACTTTGATATTTACAACTTAAAATAAATTGTTTACTCAATAATAGTATGAAATTGTATGAAAAAACAAAATCGTTCCTCGGATGTATAACACCATATAACACCTTTTGACATGAAAACAATTGCAAGGAATCAATTTTCCTTTTTTCCTCTTTAAACAATGATTCCCAGAATACTGACACCTTCCGACAATCAAAAAACAAATGTTCTATTGTCTCCGGTTCACTTTTACAAAAGGAACATCTTGAGTCGTCTTTTCTTCCTATTCGAACAAGCCACGAATTAACGGGGATCAAATTATTCAATATCTTATATTGCGTTATTCTTACTTTTGTATCCTCCATTGTCAAACGGGCAGGTAATTTGAAAAGAGATTGAACATCTTCAAATCCAATGTCATACATAACGTCAAAACGATCAAAAACACTAGATTTTCCAGGGTTATTCAAATGCAGATATATATTACATAAATGCTTTGTTGTTACGTTATGTAATTCCAACCATCTACCCTTAACCCAAATTAAAGGAATAATACTCAGGGGTTTAATAAAGGGGTGATAATTTTGACGAAGAAAAAAAAAGCTTCCATTCACTTGGCATCTTCTTGAAGCAATCAAGAAGAGTGAAATACTGAGTAAACTGTAAACCTTTACCCTTACAATCCTTCCAACGCAGAGGTCGGCCGTATTCATCTAACATATCAGTTACCTTCAAAAAACCTTTCTCTACTATATGTGTATTAAACATAGACTTCCCGTGAAACAAAATGTATTTATTATTCCAGATTATTTGATTGGGTATGCTTAATTCTCTGTTCTGAAGGAGGGACCACGTTTCTAATACCTCTAAAAACCACCGTGAAACATTAATCTTTAGCTTTGAAACATCGAAGTTGCAGAAGAACAAAAATTCTCCTCCTACAGATGCTAACAAATTCAAACAAATGGATTTCCATCCTTTTGAACATGACCCAAATAACCTCTGCACCCATTTTATTTTTTGAGCTTGCATCATTGACTTTAAACAGCACATTTTCAAACTTCCCTCCTCATAATCTTTTACTAAAACATCGCGCCTTATTCTATCTGGGCCTCTCCAAATGAATTCATAAATAACTTTATTCACGTCATGTATAAAAGAATCTGTCACTGAAACTATACTAGCGATATATAGCAACTGAGATAGAGCATAAGTCTTAACAATCTGAATTTTCCCGTAGAGGGATAAATCTCTAAATCTCCACCTGTGCAGTTGAGATTTAATATTCATCAAAATTTGTTGTAATTGTGCCTTTCGGTCGTGAAAAGAATACGAAATATCTATTCCTAAAATAGTGAGAGCAGATACAAATTCTACATTCCTAAATTGTTGCACGTCCGTCTTAGGTGCAGTAGTAAACACAGATGGACCAATTCGCATCACTTTTGTCTTATCATAATTAATTGATAAAGACGAACAGATAGCAAAATCATCTAAAATCTTTGCCAGATTAAGAAAACATTGATCATTTGTTAAAAAAACTGTGATATCATCAGCATACATAGACAATTTTATTTCCTCTTGTACACTTAACTTTATTCCCATAATTTCTGGGCTAGATCTAATATGAAGTGCAAGTGTGTCTATGGCTACAATGAACATATAAGGGGACAAAGGATCACCTTGGCGGACGCTCCTCCCAATCCTAAAATACCCAGTTGACCTATTATTATTCAAAACACAACTTTCTATATCATTATAAAACACACGCACAAATCTACAAAATTGCTCTCCAAATTTAAAGAATTTTAACACTTCAAATAAATATTGATGATTGAGGGAATCAAAAGCTTTTTTAAAATCAAGGCTAACAATAAAACCACAAATATTTTTCAATCTAGAATAAAAGAGTGTCTCTGAAACGGTGCAAACCGCTTCACCTATATACCTATCTTTGATGAAGGCTACCTGGTCCGAATGAATAATATTAGGTAACACCTTCTTTAACCTCATCGCTAACACCTTCGAACATATCTTGTAATCAACGTTTAATAAAGTAATCGGACGGTAATTCTCAATAGATAATTTATCTTTGCCTTTCTTAGCTATCAACGTTATCATTCCTTGTCGTTGCGACGAACATAATTTACCAGACATAAAACTGTAATTCATAATTCCTACGAATTATGCATTTTATGCATTTTATCTCATTTGTGGATTAGGAGACAATGTGAGTGATATTTGTATAAAATGTCTTTACGTGTGCCTACCTGGCATGGACTCATAATGCACGTGATTGAAATTGAAAATAAAAGACTCTGCGTGGTAGGGTTCAGGGCTTTGACTGATATTTCAAATTCCGATCCTTGCTCTTAAATGTCCACATGCAATTGAGGCTGGCGTTATTGTTTAATAGAAATTCTATACCTTCCTCATGTTACATTTTCTACCACCTTAGATCTTCCACTCTTTTGTCGATTGGATGTTAATTCAATGTAAGTTAGTATAAGTGAGCAATAACTGAAGTAGGTTACCATATATATATATATATATATATATATATATATATATATAATAAAACTTGTTTATTTATTTATATATTTTATATATCATAAACCAATATGCATCAGATTACCTTATCTGTCAATCATTGCATGCTCCCTGCAAGTTATGCTGAGTCGAGAGGAAGGTGCATTCAAATGTGTTTTGTTAAACAACTCAGCACTTAAGCACTGATTGACAGATGAGGTCACAACAGGAATGTTGGTTTGGAAGGATTTTTTTTTTTTTTTTTTTGGGGGGGGGGAGCGTTCCTAAGTAATTTAAAGAAAAAAAATCGTTAAAATTATATGGATTATTTCTAGATATTCGTTTCACCTCAAAAGTCATGTTGAGGGTATCATAGATCAACACAAATCAACATGCATTTGGATGTCAGGGGCCTTTAAAAGCTCTGATTGAGAACAAAGGTCAAAATATGCACACTGTTTGAACGTGTGCTCGATAAGGTCTGTCTGTCTCTGTGTTTAGCACAAAGTCCAAATGGTAGAGTGTATGAATTATGTATATAATTCATCGCGTTAATTCAAATACCAAGACCTCATTTTCGTGGATGTCTTATCGTTCTACAAACTTTATATGCTTGGACACTTCTACGTTGTATAGATATTTCACACAGTAGACCTAGTCGGGGCATATTTTTTTTACACCTATAGGATAATCAAAGGCAATGGTGTTTCTGTGAATTATGCACATAATTTCATGTAAATAATGGAATGAATTACTGATAAATTTGAATACTTTGTTTACATGCTTTATCTAAAAATCACTTTTTTTTTGCAAATAACAATCTAGTAGATGTCTTAAAAACAAAGCACACAAAGCAAACAAACACGCAAAGAAGAGGTTTACCGATTCCTATTAGATTCAGTGGAGACAGACTCACTTTGTTGTTCATAAATATTCTCCCCTATAGCTCCATGCAATATCGACAAAACATTAATACGTGATGACAGTATGAATTGTATCAAATTTATTGAAGTCTGATAAACTATTCAAGACAAACAAGGTTAATCATAAATGTTTACACAACCACAAACAGTGTTACATTCACCTGTCATCATAAATTTCATCACTTGTACTCTTTCGATTCATATCACACTTCCAATATGTAATTTACGTCAAATTCGTACACAGCCAAAATGACAGCATACCAGAGAAAGAATTATATTTTTCTTAATTTTTGTCTGTTTTTTTATTAGCCCCTGAATTTCCCACATCAGAATAATATATATATATATATATATATATATATATACATATATATATATATTTATATATACATATACATATATTTATATATATATATATATATATATATATATATAATATGGTAAAGTAATTATGGGTGATGCTTGTTATTCCGAAGGTCCGTTATTCCATCACACACATTCCGTATTCCACCATGTTCGCTGATCCCCAAATGAAAATTGGGTTTGTTAATCTGATCATCTGACGCCTTATTCCCGAGGTTTGTTACTCAGAAGTTTCGCTGTCTGAAGGATATATTATTTGGAAGTTCGTACCATATATATAAATAAATAAATATATATATATATATATATATATATATATATATATATATTTGTTTGTTTGTTTATTTATACGGATTAATAAATCTTCGGAAACCCTGAAAGTACAAGAAAACCCGACACATGGGTTTATCTGTGCATAGGATCAATATTAAAGCTGACGTACTTCACAGAGTGGTGTATTTATTCTTGTGTATAACTTTTGTAGCCTAAGGTGTCCATATACGTGCCCTTTTTACATTTTCTTTATTTTTCCCCGCCGAGCAGTTATAACGCGATCACCGAAAACACTGCGTCGTACTGTTTATCTGTCGATTTAACGCAGTTGTTGGTGTTTGGGATATTACATGAACAACACCGGTACTAACTGGAAGCAACGTGTTGTGCTTTTGTCAATTTTTCAATATGTTGTCATTCATTTCTTTCTTTTTATGTCGATATGAGCATATAAAGAAAAAAAAATATGATAATTCTACCGAAGACACACTACTATCGTAAAGCTTACAAAAATAAGGACAAAACTGATGAGGCATTAAACATTACATTAACTCTCTATGTGCAATGGTGGAAACCCCCTGTTTGCCATATTATTCTGAGGCACCAACGTAGTCGTGCTTTGAGAAAACATTCTGTTTTTCAAATCTGTATAACCTCTATATAGATTTCAGTTAGGCTGGATATTTAGTGCGCAAAGTTGTAGAAAAAATACCTAGCTTTGCTTTGATGAAAATTGTATCAGTGTATTGGCGGATTTGTGAATTTGAGCAGAATATGCCAGTTGGCACGCCGTCGACTGAGTCGGATGTGCGACGTGGCACTTAAAGAGTTAAACTGTCAAGATTTTGCATTATAATATTGTCATCAATGTAAAAACTAGGACGTGGTTCCCTGTTTCATAACATGAGTAAATTTCCCAGTGCATTCAGATAAAGGTAAGGATATATCATATATATATATATATATATATATATGTTTATTATTATTATTATTATTATTATTATTATCATTATCATTATTATCATCAATATATATATCATATATGTATATATATATATATATATATATATATATATGTGTGTGTGTGTATGTGTGTGTGTGGTTGTGTGTGTGCGTGCGTGCGAGCGTGCGAGCGTGTGATCATGCAGTGGAGTCATCCCAACAGGGTCATTCCAAGATAGTAGTGCTAAATACCCACATTCATATTATACGGCAGGCGAGCTAAACATAGAAAAAGAGATCCATGGGTGATACACCCACGAGTCATACACCCTTAGACTAATTCAGCTCACAAGCTAGACACCAGGTAAAACAGACCAATGAGCTAGACACTTCTACGTATATTCTAAGATGTACCAGCTCGTGTCCAATTCTTTGGGCCTTATTTTCCTAGTGCCTAACTCGTGGTCTTTATTTACGTAGTGTCTAGCTTGTGCGTAGTATAGCTCGTGGGCCTCATTCACTTTAGTGTCAAGTTTGTGGGCTGTTTGACAATCGAGCTGTATCACTGATGACGGGTGTCGAGCTCGTGACCTAAACCACTCGCAAGTACCCAATTTGTAACGTGCTCATAACGGGAATACACAGGAATGGCGAGTTCTGTAGCAGTTATCTCAACTGACACTTCATCATAACTACAACTCATGTCGGCCATGCATGGATCTGAAGACTGTAAGATCTCTCTTTAATTAGATTGTACAGGTAGCACTCCCTAATTATATTCAGGTTGGCCTTTGGCCGCGGAAAAAAAAACAGAAATAAAAGGCCTAATTACGGTTTGTATGCATTGTATGGAAATCATTATCAAAGACGATACAAGCAGATAAAAAAGTTTACTCCTCACTGAAACTTAGACTATGACTCCTACGAACAAACAGTGCCAACAGAATGTTGTATGCTACATAATCTTGGAATATGTACAATATTTAACAACTTAAGAATAGCAAGCAAACGGCTGAGTCGCGGGCAGGAGCGTCACATCCACTCCCAGGCGCTCACAGACGAAATTGATTCTCTCCCGCAATGGTTTATTACTCGGGATGTATTCCACTATTTCCTTTTTTTAATATGATTATTGTAATTGCCTGATAGTATTTTAGGACATTACAGTCCAAACTTGTATTCAATTTATTCTTTATGAATCATATCAATCTCTGAGACTACCTGTGATGGATAAAATATACGACCTATTTCTCCTTTTTACACTGACTGCTACTATGTTCTGTGACCATTATATAAAAGGTAAGTGCAATTTGTTTTTTCGTGAATCTGCACTCAATATGAGTGTTGCCGAGTAATTTCCAAATATGATTGATTGGTTCAAAACGACAGATCCTTCAAAGAAATTACAAAATTCTGAGAATGTCATAAAACACTATTATGGATAGAGTTGTTCGTTATTGTTGTATCTTTTTCACTTGAACCGTTTGAAATTTAGCCAATACAAAACACTCGTGTTCTTGACTTAAATAATAAAGTTTCTTCGGTTCAACGTATCAAATTTAACTTGAAGAGTGAGTGTGTTCTCTCCTCAATTCGTACCAGGTATCAGTCCTAAATATTGGCCCACAGCAATCAATTGAGGGGGTCGGTGCAATAAAGTGCTAACCCACACAATAGTCATTTTGAGATAATCGTTTTTGAAAGTTTGAAAACATCCATGAATCAAATTACTACATTCATATTTGGGTGGATTCAAGAGGATTTTTCAAATCACATTTCGAATATGTGGCTTAGCATTTTATTGTAGCCAAATCCATCATGTATACAAATATTCTTTACTTTTTGAAATCTCACAAAACATCAATACCTCTTCGCTCAAAATGGTTAAATTAATGTGAGATTTGAGTTTCCCTTCTTTAATTAAGACGAGATATATTACTTTTTTTACCATTTCTGCATCGCTTAATCTGTGTGAACTTATGAAGACATACTTTGCATATATTTCAAGCGAGCACAGGGTGAATCGTGTACGCTGAAAGACACCGTAGAGTATGGAGATTTTAATGAACAATTCAAGTTTTAAAAAGACAAAGCATTTACTGTCATAATAGGGGTAATATAATTTGTCGGGAGGGGGGTTATGTCTCATACCATAAAGTAGACTTGTTATAGGATAGATGGGTTTTTTTGTCACCATCACCACTAGTACTCTACAATCCTTTTTTGTTTGAGGATGAATTTACCCCCCCCCCCCAAAAAAAAAAAGTGTTAAATGAGGTCAGATGATGTACAGGTCTCAATGAACCCCCCCCCCCCCCATTCATTGTTAAATGCAGGAATGTGAAATTGTGCAGGAAAGTTGTTATCACAAAATGAATGACGAACTATTAATTAAAAAAATCCATGAAGAGAACAATTCCAAAAAATAGTGAAAGATCTCTTTAGAAGTCTGAACACTTACTAGTATACATTTCTTATATTCGGACAGGGCATACATGCTAGATAAAATATGCTGAATAAGACCCCCAAAAAAAGAAGAAAAAAAAAGTAGATGGTATAACTGACAATGTAAGTTGATATGTATAATTATGTAAATTTTACCCATATGCAACATTGTAGAACACATTTGGATCACAAAGATGGTTTAGGAACAATACATTTGTTTCTATGTCAAAGCTACGATGACAAAATCATACATGAAAAACTAAAAAAAAAAAATCTATGCTTTTTATTGTTTCATTAATCACAAAACTCCAAACTAATTTCAAGGAAACTTTCCTTTTGTAAAGTAATCTGGAAAACAAGCGTGTGATGAACAATTCTGAAATATGTAAAAACCGAATGCAGCAAAGACATTTTTCTCTCCATAATGAAAATTTCTTTATAAATATGCATCAAAAGTGCTGAGTTTAAAGGGTACATTCAGTAGTGGAATAAAGGGAGCTATTGACTCAAAATGGAATTACGATTTTTTAACAAAATCAACAACTCTCAGAGTTCATGCTTTCAATTCCGCTTTTATTGCTTTCAACGTTTATTGATCGACATTGAGAAACGGCAGAGAAATCCACAATGTGGAACTATGACTTTTATACGATAGTATATATTTCATTCGGATTTTAAAAATGACACTTGAATTTATGTTGTAAAGGTAACATGCTTTCAAGGATGTATAAGTGTCTCTGTCATGTAAGAAACTGCATGGAAGCACTGCTGCATTAACAGCGGCGGGGATTGCTTCAGAACCTTGGGGTGAATGAATCGATTTTAGAAATGTATTTTTTTTTGGTCCATTTTGTACTGTCAATAGCTAATCCTCCAAAATATGGTTGTGAAAGCATAGAAAATTACATTTCATCCAAAAAAGACACAATTTCACGGAATAATGGCAATTTCAAATTTTGTTCCATTACTAATCTAACCCTGTGTAAGATTCACCGAGAGAAATGGTACATGTCCAAATATCCAGCTATCCGTACATATTTTTCAACCCATATGAACGTTTTTACTACGCACTTTCGACAATAAAATCACACATATTAAAATAATGAGGATTCATGTTTTCAATATGTTTCATCAATCACTTAACTACCAATAAATTTTAAGGAAGCTCTCCTTTTGAAGTAAAATGTCAGCATGAATAAAGTGCTAACACACTAATGAAACTTTAAGATGCTGGTGCAGACTCTGAACGTTGCTTGATTTTCTTATTGGTCATAAGGCACAATGCTAAACTCCTAAAAACCAATGATTCCGGTACTTTTCTCTTAAGTTCAACAAAAATGAAGAAACTGGCGAAAATGTCATGGTCTGTAGAATTAGTATGAAAATAGTGCTAACCCCAACAGTACCAAAAAATAGCAAAAATTATGCATTAAATGCTTCAAAATTCATTAATGTTTATCTCATCTCCACTTTCATTACTTCCAGAAGAGTATGGGTTATATGATGAATCAATATCAATTTTTTTTTTTTCAGATGAAAGAATCTGCTCACTGTCCTTTTTTAGGTTTTTGTTTTTTTCAGACACCCTTCTGTCTGCTGCCATGGTGGTCACCATCTTGAAAAGTGTGGCTTAATAGCCCTATTTTCCTGCTTATAAGATGTGATTAATTTTCTGGCAAAAAGGTGCCTGCATTAATTAACACACTTATTGATTAAATTTCAAGATGACATTTTTATGGTTTATAGAGGAGTGTTTCAGGATGGTGAAAATGGTGTTTTAGGATGGTGAAGATGGTGTGTAAGTCATTTTCTTAAATATTTATAGATATATATTTTTTATCGAGGACACTGCTGGTTGATTTCAAATCGTTCAAGAGTAGAATGGTAACATGATTATGTGCTTATGATGTCATTTGTGTCGTATTATTCTTACGTCTTATCTTTATGATCATTATCAACTTTAATCAGGATTTACCTATTACCATTTCAAATGGAGAGAAGAAAACAATATTTATATATAAGTTCATTACGAGAACATCGATTATTTTGATTAAAGCTAAGATTACCTACTATTTTCCATTCTTTCGGGCACCTTGGGAATAAGACTCAACTCATCCATAGTTTCAAACCTTTAAGTTATGTATGGAGAAGAAATTTTATGATTGAAAGCGTATTTAAATAAGGGCAATGAGTGAACAACTTTTCGCTAGCAATACCAGACAAACTGGGGTATCAAAAATAATAGTGATAATAATACAAAAATGATCTGTTCTCTTTGTTGCACCTTCCATTTTTTTTATGTATTTATTTTTTTTTGGGGGGGGGGGGAGCATGAAGACAGGCATCATGCATACAACAGGTTTAGAGTAGAAAGTCATATGTATGAATTTCAATGCATGCAAACAATCACGCGAACTCAAATTTCTGCCTTCTAGCGTCAGTGGTAGGCACTGCCCCCAACGTTGAAGGATGGAAAGGAGAAGACATCCTTTTGCGCTGTGACATCAAGGAGGAGCCTCTAGCTATGTACTGGGAAAAGGAGGACTTCTTTAACCCAGAACAGAAGACGCGTAAAGCTCAATATTTTGATGAAAGTTTTGAGAGCTTGTTGGAACGGTTTGATATCGACAAGAACTTCAGCCTCGTCATCAGCAGCTTAAAGATGGCAGATGAGGGTCGTTACTACTGTCAGGTGCTGCTGAAGACTTCTCAAAGTTTGAGAAATTCCACCATCATGACCATTAGATGTAAGTAACAACTGAAGACCTGAATATAAGAACGACCCAAGTCCAATTTTAGGCCAAATTCACTTTGACATGGAAAATAATTGTAGCTTAGCTATGCATGGACTCATCTTGTGTATAAAATGATAAATCCTAATTATCCCCGGAAGTGCCTGAAATGAATGAGTGAAATGTTATATGAATGTAAGAATGAAGGGCTTGGGTCATTTTAAGCACAAAGGTTAAGCACAAAAGACGGGCTACGACAGGAAGCAAGACTAGCACACCGAAGATAGCGATACACGGGGTTTGGACGATGGAAAACAAAACTAAGGCAAAAACAAGACAAGACGGAGAGAACTCCCTCATTATCTAAAACATATAGGGTGCAGATCGTGAGGAAAAACCCATCAACTGCGTTACTAACTTATACAAAAACTTTATTCACGAACTTGGTGGTGGTGATGATGATGATGATAAGGTCTTATTTACCCGGGGTGGCCTCTTCAGTGTTGATACTGCTCTACCAGAGGGCCTTGCTATCATTACTACCCTAGCATTGCCAGGTACCCATTTATACACCTGGGTCGAGAGGGACATTATGGGTAAAAAGCATCTTGACCAAAGACGTAAGCACTGGGCGGGACTCGAACTCGGGTTCTCCGATCGGGAGTCGGGAGTCTTATCCACTATGCCACAGCCCCCCCCCCCCCCCCCCTCCCCAACTATGCCACAGCGCCCCCACGCCAGTACGAGCGACAGTGTGTAAGGAAACTATGCGGATTTTACAAAAGGGGTATCAAAATGAATAACTAATCCGATTCATGACATATGTTATTGTAGAGTTGCCTATAAAAGTTTTAATTTCCGTTTAAATGAATACAAAGAAGGAGCTGTTTTATGTCGTGGTTCAGAGAATTCCAGTAGTTTGGACCAGTGTAAATAAATGAATTTTTCGCTAAAATTGTTCGAAAAAGAGGTAAATGAAATTCATTTGAACGTCGAGTGGGGTAAGAGTGAAATGATTGGTTTTTAAGGAACATCGAATCAAAAATAGATGGAAGTAAACTGTTGTTAAACATGTACATAAATTGACCTAAATTTAATAAGAACAACTCATTTATTTTTATTAACTTATTACAGGTAAACAGTAAATTTGTATGTGAACGTGTAGAAGAATGACATATAATACGGAGGGCCTTTTTCTGCAATGATAACACTCTATTCAAGAGGGTCTGATGAGTATTGCCCCAAGCTAAAATTCCATAATTCAAATAAGGCAATAACAAAGTGGAGTATAACATAAGCAATGACTTTTGAGGAATATAAAATTTCAATCTGTTCAAAACACCTATATTACGTGAAATGATTTTTACAGATATGATCAATACGTGTTTTCCAGGAAAGTTTGTTGTCAACTTTTATACCAAGAAATTTAAAGTCTGATGCTCTTTCTTAATTAAAGTCATCTAAATCTATATTAGAATTTAATACCTCGACAGATATAGAGAAATGCTGGTAGTTTTCAAGAGTAATCGTTGTGATGTATAACGACATTAATTGCAATCAAACCTTTTGCTTGAAAGAAATACAACATGACACATAAAGCATAATAACGTTGTTAATCAGAGCATGTTTACGTATTGTTCATTTTCTCACAAGCACACTCAACCTTTCGTTTAGTTTCTTTTTTGAAAAAGCATTACACTATTTATTAGATTTGCTACAATGACATACCTGAGACTGTTTTCATATCACAAGTTTCACAGCAAACAGATAAATCAAGACAGTAGAGACAACTTTGTAAAAAAAAAAAAACATAAGATTTTGTGTCAGAGAGGAAGATTTACATTTAAAACTATTTTTAGCAAAGGGACCTTGTCTTCTATTTCTTTTCTTTTCTTTTTTTTTTTTTTTTTGGGGGGGGGGGACTATTTCACTCTGTGGTGTCATAGTAACTCTCCTATTTAACATTACCGTTTATGCCTTAACACAAAATAGATGTAGACTGCGGACAGTCAGTGTGTGAACGTTCAGTATAAATCAATCATGAATAATGTTTTGATACAAATAATGTTAAGGCCTTTTTTTCTCCTAAAACAGCAGTTTCTATAAAGGCGTTACCATAACAACCACCAAGTTAAAACAAAGTCAGACTTTTGAAGACTGAGTTTTCTATGACAAACAAAATGTTCACTTACTTGCTCAGACAGGTTCAGTCACTTGTCTCACATTTGAATTTCGCATAATTGGAAACATGTTTATTTTATTACTAGCTTTATAACTACACTATGAATGATGATTCTTCTTTCTGTCTACCTTTGTTACGCTGTTCCTATTTGCGTTTTTCATTTTACTTATGAATTTTTAGGTATATTAACAGTACTTTTGGTATTAAGTCAAAAGCTATATAGATGTAATCATCCTAAATTTCGAATTCAAGTGTAAACAGGTGAGTTTTGTTAATTGTGTGCTCTCATCCCAAACAATATTGTCATAATTATGTTTCTTCTTCTGAGCATTGTCTAGGTTGTAGTCTTATTTGTGAAATAGCAAATCCAAAACAAATAAATAAATAAAACAAACAACAAAACAACATAAAATAAAACAAAGTTACATCTACGAAAATTATCAGGTGATATCATGTCATGTCAGTTATTTGCCGAGTAAAGATTTTGATCCATATTATAACATAAACGTCATTTCAAAAATAATTTTCTTCTTTTCCTAGCGATGGCATCAGAACATACGATTGAGGAGTGTGCTGATAGAAGTCAATCTCGTCAAAGCCGGTGTACATATCAATCTCCCTCCAACATCCCTTCTTTAAATTTTACGTGTGTCGTTAGTGGATTCAAACCTAACGTTTCCATGCTATGGACTGAGGGGTCGGGAAAGAGACTGTATTCCGTGGTTTCACAACAGAATACACTTTCTGACGGCACATTCGAGAGGTTTGAGACAATCACTGTTTCAGCTAAACATGGAACACAGCAAACCTTCATGTGTGTGGCTACCGGTGAATCGCTGAATGGAACGTCGACCAGAGAAATCACAGTTCTGCCTTCATCAGGTTTCGTGAAATGTTGCAAATTATATGTTTCTAAACAATAACTGGCAAGCAATCGATACTACTTAAACCGATGTTCTTATTGAGATTTGTAACGGGGAAGTATAATTCGCTCATTCACATTTTGAGCAAAGTAACCTTTCCGCACAAACAGTGTCCATTTTACTGGTCTCAATTCTTTAAAAAAAAAGAAAAAGAAAGATGCATTCATGAGAAATGTAACCAATTTCAATGAACAAAAAGTACGAGAAGAAGAAGAAGAAGAAGAAGAAGAAGAAGAAAAAGAAAAAGAAGAAGAAAAAGAAAAAGAAACTTAGGATAATAATTGACAGAGGTACGTGTCACAAGTCCGACACCAACGAGCTATAATACAGCACACGAGTCGCACAGTCCATGATATCGACACTTCTAGGCAAGTATGAAGGCCCATGAGTTTAGGTATTAAAAAAGATCCACGAGTCCGACATTTATTACTATCACAATCATGCAGTGTTGGTCTCACAAACCACTGTTTTTGTTTTGTTTTGTAGTGTTTTGTTTTCGTTTTTGCTTTATTTTTATTTTTGCCTATGAGGTCTGACTCTGACCTTTTTACCTAATGTCAAGCTGACAGGCTGTATGACTCGTGAGCTGTTCTATGACTCATGGACCTGGACCTTTTATCAGTGTCGAGCTCTTTGGCCGTATGTCTCGTGGGTGTCGGTCTGGTAGGGTGACTAAATTAGAAGAGTGTCCTTAAAATAATTCTTTTGTCATCATAATGATGATAATAGGTGACTGTGCATCACAAAACCACCAAAAATGTCGCACCCCTTAATTTTACAAGAGAAGCTGAAACAGGTCAACCAAGTCGATTTTAAGTTTTTATACTTTCTGTAAGAGCTATTCTTTGTCTTCGTCTTATTGTTAAAATTGGGATCGTATACCATGAATGGAACAGTGTTTTAAAGCAGTTTTTTCTACAACCATGTCTGGTAGAGAAGTGTGATGAAGTATGTCTTACATGTCCCATTTCATTTCACTTTCAACTCTTATAACTTTTGAAAGAATAATGTTACTGTTTTGAAAGCTTAATCTGATAATTCTGTGTTTATTGTTGTTGCTCTGATCGTTTACATCCTGTATTTTGTCCTTTCACTACACGGGGAATACGGCTTGATATTCAAACGATTAAGCACTTGAAAAGAATCTGTACTTTAGAGCCTCTTTTCTCAGTTCAAACTTTTCCAGAGTGTGTGTGTTTTTTTCCTCCTATATTTAGAAAGGTTAGGGGAGTCCATTTGAATTAAGTTATACACAGTTGTTAAGCTTAGAATTATCTCTTTCAGAATCTACCCTTAATTAAAATCCATGTATTGCGATTTTTTGTTGGTTTTGTGATGCAGGGTCAGATATGTATTCAGGCAATCAACCTCTTCGTTATCAAACATAAATCTTCTCTCTCTCTCTCTCTCTCTCTCTCTCTCACACACACACGCACACACACACACTCACACTCAAACACATATACTAAAATATTAACATTGTATTGCGTATATAAGTATTCATATGTGCTTATTTTACTGTCCTTTAAATTGCGTAATGAATGAAAACGTGTTTCATCGATTGTTTTTCTCTGTCAAGTTTCAGGAAAACGTGTTAATTTGGGTCTGATCATTGGACTCACAATTGGTGTGCCTGTGGCAATAGTCATCATATTTGTCTTTTGGGGGAAATATCTGCTAAGCAAACATCCGGACAACCTACCCCGAGAAGGTATTGGTTTATTTTCTTCAAGGTTAGATATTTGCATTCGTTGCGTTAATGATTATGCGCGTGTGTGTCAGTACGTGTGCGCGCGTGCGTGTGTGTGCGTGTAGATGTATGTTTCTTTGGTATATATATATGTATATATATATATATATATATATATATATATATAAATTTTTAAAATAATTTCGATACAAAAAATAAAATTATTACTAATATTTATCAACATTATTGTGACCGAACTATTGTCCCATGTGAGCAGAACTTGCAAATCTATTATCAACGATGATTACCTTATGTCAAATAGAAGAAATACAAATCTGTAGTACCATTCATGCTGAGGGGGGAATGCATCAGACCACACATCGAAAGCGTATATACTTGAAATGA
Organism: Diadema antillarum; assembly: GCF_040938485.1. Classification (NCBI taxonomy): domain Eukaryota; kingdom Metazoa; phylum Echinodermata; class Echinoidea; order Diadematoida; family Diadematidae; genus Diadema; species Diadema antillarum. Next base: position 108,464 of record NW_027272583.1, on the reverse strand, counting down.
TGTTGGCCTGATAATCTGGTAGTGAAAAGAGGGGAAACGAGAAAGGTGTTAAAAATAAGTTGTGCTCCTGATAAACTGTACACGAATATGTTCATTTATAGTGATGCTCTTGTTGTTATTGATGATGATGATATTTCAGGATGTGGCTGGAATCCCTGCTGGCGAAGACCAAACATACCAGAGAGATTTCATGAGGAAGAAGAATTAATGCTGAGTAAGAAAAATATATAGATAATCACAATTGTATTCGTTGTCTTAAAAAAAGTGTAGTTTTCCATTATGCACAGCGACTTTTATATTTTCGAGATTACGAAATCTCATCTCTTTTAAGTTCATTCTTTGTACAATGATACAGCTGTATTATGTAACACAGATATTAGAAAGAACGATATATCACAATCAAGGCCTTCTTTCTTTTTCTCTCTTCACCCTCTCTCCCTCTCTCTCTCTCTCTCTCTCTCTGCATACAGTTTATTCCTACCTGCCTGCGGGCATTTATGTACACTCATTTTATAATGTTGATTCCATGTTTTTGCTTTTGTCTATCATTTTGGTTTCTCTTCTAAGAACCACCATCGCTTACAAAGGAACAGGTACAGCAATGCAAGGAAGATCTGAAGGCGCATTACCGTGTGTCACGAAGGAAGGTCATGGTGGATCCACTCAACTTTATGGAATGTGTTGAATTGGATGATATCTATACGAATTTAAGTATAATAGACCAAAGCAGCAAGCGAAAGACACCGATAACATACGACGATCTTCTGACAAACAATGAAAATGGAAATCTTTCAAAGCGACTTCTGATTCAGGGTGAGGGAGGTGTCGGTAAAACAACACTTTGCTCTAAGATTGCCTGGGACTGGTGCCACGGGAGGATTCTCCAGGATTTGGACATGGTACTCCTAATACCTCTTCGAGATATCAAGAACGCAACAAGTATTGGTGGTATTGTCAAAACGTACCTCTGTCATTCAAATACGGCAACAAAGAAGAAGATAGATGACTATATTTCAACAAATCTGAGCAGGATTCTCATTATATTTGACGGTTTCGACGAGTTTGACGAAAAATTAAGTGAAACGAGCAGCAGTGAAGTCATTCGCATTCTACGAAGAGAGCAATACGATTCATGCAAAGTAATTGTCACAACACGCCCTTGGAGGACAAATGAATTCATGATGGACAAGTGTCTTGTCGAAGCTTACACTTTTCTAAACGTCGAAGGATTTAACAAGGATAATTTATCAACTTATATTAGGAGATACTTTCGGATTAGAGAGAAGGACAATCTTGCAGAAAGTTTAATCAGCTTTATGCAGGAAAATGATGTCATCCGGTCAAACATGGCCCCGTTTCCTATTTACTGTGCAATGCTTTGCCTCCTATGGAATGACTTCAGTGAAGAAAGACGAAGAGAAATGCAAAAATTGCGCACTTTCTCCCAGATTTTTGGAGAAATGATCTCTTTCCTGAAAGAACACTACGCATCAAAAAATTGTGAAAATCTACAGAATCAGAACACTGTTGAACATTTAAAGGAAGCTGGTAAGGCAATTCTAGAAATAAGTGAGATAGCGTTCGAGGGTTTATTTGACAGGAATCTCTCATTTCCTGAAGAACAATTCAAAGAGTGTCATGATGCCATGGTCACATGCTGCAAAGTGGGTGTTTTGACTATAGAAAAAGATGGCATCACAAGGGGACGTTGGCGCGATGTCAACACTTCATCCTTGGTTACATCAACTGTTTCTTTTCCCCAAAAACTGTTTCAAGAATACATTGCAGGGGTATATATTGAGTATTTATTCCACAATGATCGTGCTAAGTACGACGAGGTGAAAAACAAACTTCTTAGTCGACCTGAGGAGTTTCGCTACGTACTCTACTTCACCTCGGCTTCAGGGAATGAACTCGGCCTGGATATCATTAAGGGCCTGGTGAAGTCGTATCCTAATCAGGAGTTCTGCATTGACGTTGCGTTTGAATGTCACACTGAAGAGGCAGCAAGGGCAGTGGGAGAAGGATGGAATAAATACACACTAAGGTCCTTTGCACCAGAACACACAGTGTCAGGAGTGGTGTTCATGGTGCGCTACAACCAAGTTGTGAGTGACGGAGCTTGAATATTGATATGAAATATTTCAGAAAATATTATGTCGAACGAAAATAAGATTCCTTGTGTGTATGTGTATGTGTGTGTGTGTGTGTGTGTGTGTTTCCCCTGTGCGAAATTTGCAGCACAATCTACAACCTCAACAGCTGTACTCAAAGTTGGTTTTCAGATCTGGAATAAGTCCTAATAATTAGGGAAATCGTTTTGAAATAAAAAATCCTGTACATAATTATAAAAACGATTTAAGTAAAATAAGGATTGTTATGTAAAATAATTGCCTTCCTCGCATGAGACAGTTATATGACGACTTAATGTGTGAGTTCAATCTGAATCGCCATGTAAATTATTTCATTTCTTGTTATTAATAGTTTTGGTGGTAAATTGTATGAAACGTTTTTCATCGTGGTTTTAGAAAGAAAAATAGTTATGAGGAGTCAAGCAATATGTTCTCATAGCAAAATAATTGGACTCCACGGAGAATATAATGCAGTTTCATTGTTTACTAAGAATCAGACCAATTTGCGAAAGTTGCAGTTGTGTGTGTTGTGTTTGTTTAATTTAAACACGGGTAAAAATACTTGCACTCATCCGTTAGGCTGTTTTTTTCAGCAAGTCCGTATGATATACACTGTACAAAGAACAAAATGTGGTACAATTAATCATCGTATAGGATAATACAATCAACGTATAGGATAATACATAGACAAAATCGGTATAACGACACAAAAAAATGAGAGAAAAATACATCTATACACAGCACTCTTTACAAAAACAGTCAGACAGAAACAAAAATTATTACTCAGAAATAGAAAAAATCATAAATCAAGTAAGAAAACACAATCGATATCCTTCAGAAATTGTGTTAACCTTGTACATGTTCTCGTGGCTTCCGGTAAAATTGAGCAGCTATGTAAACAGTACTACTTTTGCAAAAATTGGTCTTTGGTTTTGGTAACGATATTTTAAATCCCGACTTCCTGAGATTATAATTAGATACTTTTACGTTCACTCGATAAGTCAGAAAATTAGGTAAGAGGTTATTTAAGACTTTGTAAATCAAAACAACAAGATCCTTTTTTTTTCACTGTGGCACTGAGGTAGTCAATAGGCGACCTCCCATACAAATCTCTTCTATTGTGACGATTATCCACTTTTAGAACAGTGCGCAAAGCTTGTCATACTGCTCTTTGTAGCAATCATCCAAGTTAGGTCATACTAGAGACGCCGCGTATCTAAGGGAGATGTTAAACTAGATATGATTGTATGATTATAACATATACTTATATGTTTTGGGCATACATCTACTTAGGGCACATAACACGAGTATTTATGCAATCATATTCATCGCCCCTCTGCCTTTCTCATAATATATAAAATCGAAAATGCATTCTTTCCTTCCCGAGTTGTGATAAGTGAAATGACGATATGAATAGAACGTGTATCAAATGATCCTCTTTGCTCGTGAGTTTCAAACCTCCAGTCAACTGCGAGTATCTTATCAATCTTATTCTTCTGTGAATAATTACTCTCCTCTACTGTAAATTCATGTTTGGTCTGTTAGCAATCGCTTGATATGAACCACGTGGAGTGCGGAAGAACTGTGTCACGTGACTTGGCGGAGGGCATGTGTTCCAGCAGTGTACTCCGTATAGTACGACTATGGTTCTCACAATTTCACAAGGAATTCTACAAGATCCTCCGCGCACGGGCTTCAAACTGTCAGGTAAGAACTTATTAACATAGTACTACAACACGTATGTTTTATGCACAGACTATAATGGAATGTTACTAAGATATTTCATAGAGGCAATAACTGGATGAAAAGAAATGTGAAGAAAATAAGTAGGTGCAAACACTGTTTCCTTGCAGAAATATCTTTCCAAACAAAGAAAGCAAACTACATCTAAAAGTATATGTAATGACCATGTTTACTGCCGTAGGTTTGTTAGAATATCTTTTGTGGCCGTCATCTGTGCTTGTAAAGAGCGAAGATCATTAACCATTTTTTTTTCAATCATCACGAAGAATATAATGTGATCTAAATTATAATATGCAAGTTTGAGTAAGATCAAGGTCAACTTGTATGAACTGATGCACTTCAGCATGATTTGAAATGATCACTTCAGATATTTTGTCCAATCATAATTCATTGGTAAAATAATAATTATGGTAATATGAAAACATTATTTTGAGCATGAAAATGAGAAATTCCCCTGTAAGGATCTACACGGGGAGCCACCCGGGCTATACAGATGAAACAGCCGTATACTAGTAAGCAATTCGTCCCTACCGCGTTGTGAAAAAAAAAAAAAGCCTTGTGAAGTGTGACTGCCCACATCCCTTGCTGCATACGTCCACCGGACAGATTACAACCCCTTGTTTGCACCCAAAGAGACATTATACCTTTGGAGGTGGAAAGATCTAATTCATGAAACACGAGAGGGGAAATATAACTTCCCTGCTAATCTGTAAACCCTGAGACATACTGACTGTATCCTCAGCTTAAAGTTCTTTGGAATTTTTATTGACGATCATTTGAATTGGCACACCCATCTTGTTTATTTGAATAACCTGATTTCAAGAAATACAGGTTCAATTTGTAGATTAGAGCAGTTTCTCCAATTCAAATACGTTTGATGTTACATTTGATTTTACATTAAAGTATGAATTTGTCATATTTGATTCATTCAACTCCCGGTTGGTATGCATTCATGAATGCTATCTGGTATACTCGTAACTAGTACAAGTATCCGAAAACCGACTATCTATCAAACATGAGTTATAATGCTCCCTAAGCATTATACTGACTAGCAGTTAAATCCAGATACTTTGAATCATGGTTTCACTCCGTGAAATGCACCTAAACAGGAACTCCATTTCATCTTAAAAAATAAACTTTTAATTCTTTTGCAATACTCTGGTGAGAATGTCAATTGACATTGTGATTTAGCAGATGGTTTGAAATAAATACTGATAAAGATTAGTCGGCATAATTGTAGAAAAAGTCTACATAGTTTTATTTTTAATTCTTTTCTTTCATATTTATTTCCTCTTGCAGCTGCAGGTACTGTCATTAATACTGTCTTTATGGGGGTCTTGTTTGTGATTTCTCCTCCTCTTCTCTCATTCTCTTCTCCTTGTTGTGTGAGTGTGTGTTTGTACGTGTGTGCACGCACGCGCACGCACGCTTGTCTAGGTGCAGTTGCGTGTGTGCAGTGCGTGTGTGTATGTGTGAGCGTAACAGCCTGTGTTTGATATTCTACTCCCTCAAGCATCTGCTTCTATGTAGGCTCTCTCCACACACAATTTTATTCATCAGTCATAAATGTATACCATAGACCCTAACCATGCTGGGGCTTTTTTTTTTTTTTTTTTTTTTTTTTTTGGGGGGGGGGGTGTTTTGTGACCGGGGAGGGGTTGATTCAACCCCCCCCCCCCCGATCTCGACCTTCGATAGCGGAATCGCCATGAAATTTGGCACATGCATTACCTGTGGCGTAATCTACCAAACTATACAAACAGATATGTAAATTTTTGTCATAATAATTAATTATGCTAATATATGCATAAAATCATACATTTTGCTCTAAATCAGAAATTGTAGCTCCTAGAATCCTAATTTTCGTGAAAACATTCTTTTTACCATTCCTTGCAATGTACTTGAAGAAAAATGGTATCAAAATCAATTTCTTATGTATTCTATTGTTTTGTAACTTTCTTATGTATTTCGTTGTTTTTCGACCTTTTGTTTTATCATTGTTATTCCGCAAAATTTATGACAGAACCTATTTCAAGCATAATTATGCTAGAATTGATTAGTTTCAGCCAATGAAAGTGAAAATAATCATATCGTTATGAATAAGTAGAGAAAACTTAATTTGCGTAGACTTTACGCACGATATCACGTTTTTGAGCCATCTTCGATCTGACTGGCATGTATATAACGTCATGCAGCGTCGTAACAGTATGCGCGATTTTCGCGAAAATGGTGTCAAAAGATGCGTGAGACTTGAAAGTAAAAATTCAGCGAATGGCGTGGTCAAAAAATTTCGCGCGGCGGAGTAGTTGCGAAAAATGTCGAGGGGGGTTGATTCACCCCCTCCCCCGGCCTTTTTAGGGTTAAAATGATTTCAATTGATTTGTGCTATGTATGTATTATACTAATATGCTAAACTTGTAACTTATGATTTATGTGTCACTTTACATTATTCTGAATGAATTTAACACAACACTGTATGATTTGTGTGGAAACTTAATAAATGAAATGAAATAAATTAAATGAACCTGTCTCGTATAATTGTATAAATACTGCAATATAACATTCCTCTGATCCTGGGACGTTGCTGTCCCGATCTAACGGACCAATGGGGGGGGGGGGGGTGATAAAACTGTGATATCAAATGTATTTATTTTGATTATACGCTGTTTATTTACAAGGATGTAGTCATGCGAAATGTAAAGTTACTCATTACAACATATTATATCGTGTTCCTTAGTTCAGACTTGCCTAATGATAAAATTGGGGTGAAAGGTACTGAACAAATTGGCTTATGTGGTAAATCACTCTATAGGCACGGTAGACCTTGTATCACCATGTCAGCAACCTAATGAATACAAGTTCCGAGTCATCGAGGTATTACATACAATCCGACGATTCTACTAATTCACAAAAAATGGAAAGAGAAGCGGGTATATGAGTACAATAACAATCTTTTTTTTTTCTTCTTCTTCTTTGAATTGATGTACGGTATTTATAAATTTGATCAAAATTGGATGAAAAATAAGGAAGTTATGACATTTTGAAGTTTCACTATTTTTTTTTTTCGGGGGAGGGGGACAGTTATTGAACAGTCAATACGAATATGCAAATGGCAAAGTGAGCATGTCATTCCCTCACAGCAACCACAGCTGACCATAGTTTGTTCATAACGTTTTGAGATTTCTAATTTTTCATTCAAGCGCAATTATGCCCGAGGCTCAAATCCTTGTCCTATCTAACTGATCAATATTCTAAAGTTATTCAACCAGGAATAATGTCATGTTTCAGATTTCAATGACAGTATTATGTCGATATGGCTGCTTGACATATCTTGCTAACTCGACTTCCCAAACCTCATGTTGTCATTGTGACATACATATCATCTTCCAGGTCTGCTTCATGAAAAAGAATAATTGTCATGGTGACATAAATCATCTTGGTATTCAAAAGTCGTTTCCAAATACTAACTATGATTAACATTAAACCGGTTGGAATTTAGAAGGCAATCCAGGGATACAACAATCATGCACAAAGTGTCCATTTTTGAACTAGGTCATTTAGCAAACGGAAATGAAAATCAATTGGTTTTTGGTATAACTTCCCATCGTAGTAGTACACAGTGGCGAGGTTAGGATTTGGAATCAATTTCGACAAGATGTATTTGCACATGCACGATTGCCGCAAGAAATACTAACTGCACGTCATTATCCATTACTCCCCACCTCCAAATGTGACCCTGCACAAAACAAACAAAAAGTCGCCAGAAATGAATTTTTAGTTAAGACCATTATTCTGAAAGAGCAGACTTTACGCTTTAAAATGATACATAACTCAAATCAAATGGACTCTCCTAACCTACATGTATCTAAATATTGGAAAGAAAGCACAAACTCAGGAAAAGCGTGTGAACTGAGAAAAGAGGCTCTGAAGTACAGCTGTACAGTGTCTATTCAAGCGCTTTATCTTCACCAAACCGTGCTGGCTGCGCGATGAATTGGACAGAAAACAGGACGTAAACCACCGGAGTAACAACAATGAAGGGATTATCAGATTAAACTGAAATTGAGCGTGCCTCATTAACACATTCTGTTCATAAGTAATGCCATCTTTCAAAGCAGTAACGTTATCCTTTCAAAAGTTGTTAGAGTTGAAAGTGAAGAGTGTGTACAAGGTTTCTCGGGAATGAAAAGGGGACTCTCAAGACACACCTAATCACACTATTCTACCAAAAATGTTCGAGATAAACTGCTGAAGAAATAATCGAATACTTTCCTACCCATTTTACGATCCAAAATTTTAGCATAATGTTAAAGAAGACTTGCTCTTTCAGAAAATATGAAAAAGTCAAGATCGGCTAGGTTGACCCAATGCACTTATTTTCAGTCCTCAGGCAAAATAAGTATGTGCGACTTTTTGTTCGTTTTGTGATGTACGGTCACAAATACCAAAATGAGAGCCAGCACGTTTTATCATTTGTATCAAAATAAAAGAATGAATAAACAGTACATTCATGATGCATTCTTCTCTGATTCTTAGGGAATAATACCTTGTGCGTTTTCATATTAACATCACCATCGGAAAGTTTGATATCAGGAAAAAAAGAAATTACAACGTATTTTATATTCATCGAATTCTCGAACGGCAAAATCCAATTTGGTAAAATTGATGATCTTGGGATATCATATGAACATTAAAAAACAAAGCAAAACAAAACTCATTTTAGAGGACAACAAACACCGTAAGCAGCCACTCGATATCGTAGCATAACAGAAAGATGAAAGCGGGGAGATACAACTTTCTTTATCCCTCACGGTGAAGTACATCGTTGATGTTTCACACGTTTTTCAATAAACTCGCTATCCATAATACTATCAAGTTACAAGTTAGTGCCCTCATGCAAAGGTCGATACAAGTGTGATTTCCTTTATTCGTAGTATTTCCAACCTCTTTAGTCTGGTAGGAATGGGGGGTCCCCATGCACCCCCCGAACACATTTTTTTAACTTACTTTTTTGTAACCCTTAGGGTGTCTAGTTAGTGATTTTTTTTGTTCCCAAGAAAAAATCGTGTCCCATGGGGGTCATTGGCGGCCATCTTGGCAGCCATCTTGGATTTTCAGGGAAAATCATTATTTTCCATAACTTTTGAACTACACAGCATAAAATTATAAATAAAGCATTTCTTCAGGGTAAACGTGACACGAGGAATCGATTGCAATGGTTATTCACATGATAAAAGCAAGTTTGAAACAAGAAAAGCCTAAAAATATGCAAATTTTGGTGTCATTTTCACCTAAAAATACCCAAATAGTTTAACTTTTGAATTACACAACAAACAGGGACAAATAAAACAGTACTTCAGAGTTGATACGGCATGAGGAATAGTTTGAGATAGTTATTTACATGATTAAAGCAAGTTCCATACAAGACAAGTCCAAAAATGCAAGGAAAACCAGTGTTGTTTACTCTAGAAATATTCCAAAGTTGTCCATATACATGTAAATGACAATCTCATACCTTCTAAGAGTAACTAACCACTTTTTCTTAACAGTCTGGTAGAAATAGGGGGAGGGGGTCCCATGCACCCTTCTTTTTCTATCCCTTAGGGTGTCTATTTCATGATTTTTTATTTGTTTCCAAGTAAAATCGTGTCACATGGGAGTCATTGGCGGCCATCTTGGATTTGCAAGGAAAATCATTAATTTCTATAACTTTTGAACTTTCAAACATACAAGGAAAAATAAAACATTTCTTCAGGGTAAATGTGACATGAGGAATCGATTGAGATGGTTATTTACACCATTAAAAAACGTCTGATACAAGGAAAGTCCAAAATATGAAAAATTCTGTATCGGTTACACCGAAAAGTACCCAAATAGTTCAACTTTTGAACTATACACAACATACCGGGACAAATAAAACATTTCTTCAGACGAAACACAGCATGAGGAATCAATTGAGATTGTCATTTACATGATGAAAGCAAGTTTGATACAAGAAATGTCAAAAAATGAAAAATTAAGCGCTGTTACTCTGGAAATGGCCCAAATATTTCATGCTACATACATGGCAAATTGCATACCTCACAAAAGTGACTAACAACTTTGTCTTTAGATCATTGCCCAAATAGGCCTTTTTTGTTTGGTATCAAAAATAGAATCTGAAGAGAAAATTAATTTCAAGCATTGTCACCCCTCACTTGGTGAAATCGGATAAGAATGTAAGCACTATGGTAATTCATATGCAAATACCCTTGAAATAAGTGGTCAAAGGAGGTGACACATGATAATAATGTTGATCACAGCATGTGAAAGTGACTAATGGACAAAGATAAAACTTGAACTGAAATGTAACACTCTTTGCGCATTCAATTTCGTTTCATTTTGTATTTAAAAAGAGTTTGAGTTGGGATATTTTCAAGGAAACAATCACTGTGCCAAAATGTTGAGCCGATTTGAAAAAGTTAGATGCCAAAATGTTTCCACCGATTAGTGTTTTCCTGAACACAGTCACGTGATGGAGGTACATTCGTTATGTTTGCCCATGGGCGAACATTCTTGTAATGTTCTCCCATGGGAAAACATGTTCACGTAACAAATGACAGAATTAAGGCCTAGGACCGCACCGCAATTATAACCTCCCTTAATAGCATTTCAAGTATGTTCCCTCCGCCGCCAGTCATCATCTATTATATTTTAACATCTCTGACGTGTGTATATGCTTTTCATGAAGTATACGGAATTAACGTATATTGAAATAATGCCTCTGGCACCACTTCGTGACTTCACTTTTCTAAAAGTATTCTGAATTGTCATTCTGTGTAACTGTACAAACTCAGAAGCGGCTATGCGATATATCAGCTTTCCATTTCACACTTCTTTAATGTCTAGTCATCATCAAAACGATCATTGTAATCAATGTCTGGCTCCTCTTCTTCATCCTCCTTCATCTCCTTAGTAATTTTCTGAAGCAAGTCAATGAGGGAAGTCGGAAAGATAGGGCCACTTGACCACACTGGCTCCATCATAACAAAGGCTATCTTCTGCCATCCTTGTCCAGGTTCAAATGGGTCATATACAGAGCATCAGAAGATTGGTTGGTCAGCTCTCTTTAAGATGGCAAGGCGATGGGTCACACATTTAATGTGTGGGATAAGGTTGTCTCTGCAAGGTGTATATGAGCATGAAGAAATCCACATTGGAGTTTGTCGTCATTTGTTCGCCCTCTCCCATCATCTGCTTTGGATGATGCTGCTGTAAATAGACTTCTCCGGCTCTTATGGTCACACATTAGGCATGTGAATGCTCCAATGTCTTCTGTCACCTCTTACTGGCTCTACAGACCATCCATCACCAAGATTTATGTGGGGGACATAAAACATTGGCACATTTTAAAGTCATGTTCTAAGATTTCAGCAGTGTTCATTAGTATGTAATATTGAACAATTTACCACATTTCAGTAAAATATTGCTGAAATGATAATATCAGAATACTCTCACTTGAATGCTGTTTGATACATGGGGTGGCTTTGTAGATTCTTTAGGGGTCCGACTTTGCCCCTACTCTTGGAGGCACTTGTTACATCTTCCCCTGTAAACACATGTAGTCCAAGTATTGTGGTACAGTAGCCAGCTCTCTTTGATTCTGTATGCCAGTTCACCAACATTCACACTTATCACAATCTGGCAATGCTCGACAGTCCATTTATCAAGGAAGATAGTGAGGGTGACGGAGTAAGCATGGTGCAAGAAGATCAAGAAAATGTCTGTGTCTGGTGTCCTTACCACAGCTGCTTTGTACCCAACCTTAATAGTGGAATACTCGAGGCAGAGCGCTACCCTGGTGTCCTTCTCCTGGTTACAGCAGCTCATGGATAGAGCTTATTGTCTCGTGGGATGAATAATTGAGTGAACAAAAAGAATGTAATAGGAATCACTTAAGCTTCAGAGAATGTGATTTCTGTTTGTTTTGTTTACACAATGATGTGTTCCAGGAGACAATGGTGCGATATCCATGAGTGACTGTCTAACCAGTATAAGGAGACGGACACCACCGTGACGGTCGTGCTCTACCTCAAGTGCGCTGCTAAGCTTGGGTATAAACAAGGTAGCTTTGGTGAGGAATCCAGACACACATTTTCTTGATCCCCTTGGTCCATGCTTAATCAATTCTACAATGTAGTATCTTACTTAATAAATAGACTGTCGCGTATTGCCAGGTTGTGAATGTCAATTAACTTGCTATAGAGTTAACGGGAGCTCATTACTGTACCAAAATACTTGGACTGTATGTGTTTACCGGGGAAGATGTAACAATTAAAGTGCCTTCATAGGTTGGGAAAAGTTGGACCCCTAAAGAATCTACAAAGACACCCCACATGCCACATAGCATTTAGGTTGGGAAAAGTTGGACCCCTAAAGAATCTACACAGCCACCCCACATGCCACATAGCATTTAGGTTGGGAAAAGTTGGACCCCTAAAGAATCTACAAAGCCACCCCACATGCCACAAAGCATTCAGGTGAGAGTTGTTTGATATCATGATTTCAGAAGTATATTGAAATCTGATAAGTTGCTCAGTATTATATTATAATAAACACTACTGAAATCTTAGAATATGACTTTACAGTATGCCAAGTTGAGTGTTTTTCCTCATAAATCTTGGTGGTGGGTGGTCTGTGCAGCCAGAGGTGGCAGATGACATTGAAGCATTCACATGCCCAAAATGTACAGCAAGGCCAGGGAGAAGTCTATTATAATGGCGTTCGCAGCATCATGCTGAAACAGATGACCAAACCAAGGTGGATTTCTCCTTGCTCCCACCTGGCAGAGGCAACCTTATTTCACACTTTCAATGTCTGAACCACGTGTACCACCTTGCCATCTTCAAGCGATCTGACTAGCCAATCTTCTGGTGCGCTACCTCTTTGATCCTGGACAAAGGTGGCAGAAGACAGCCTTCGGTATCATGGATCCGATGTGATCAAGCCGCCCTATCCTTCCCACTTCCCTCATTGACTTGCTTCACAAAGTTACTGCGTAGATGGAGGAGGATGAAGAGGAGGAGCCAGACATCGATTACAATGATCGTTTTGATGATGACTGGAAATTACAGAAGTGTAAAACCAAAAGCTAATATATCACTTACCACATCTGTGGTTTGTATGATTGCACAGGATGAGAATTCAGAATACTTTAGACAAAGTAAAGTCATATTGTGTTACTTTTTCCGATATACGTTAATTCCATACTTTATATATAAATACATACATATATATATATATATATATATATATAGAGAGAGAGAGAGAGAGAGAGAGAGAGAGAGAGAGGGAGTGGATTTCTGGCTGTCAAGTGAAATTCATATGTTGATGCATGGCACAAAAAGTGTTCAATTACATTTTAGGTATGAATTTTGTCGATTAGTCACTTTCACATGTTGTGATCAAAATTTGTTTGTTCACCTCTTTTGATCTGCTTTTTTAGGGGTATCTTTTAATTTCTTTCCGAAGAATTCCGATTCCCAATAATACACTTCAAGCATTTTTCTCGTCCTTGTTGTCCCATGACACGTACAGAGTAAATTCGATTCTATTTGTATTACTTCCGCATCTTATCTTTCTATTTTCCCATATTTCCGTATCCTTTCCACGCATCTCATTATTTTTTCGATATAGTTCTGTCGAGGATCGCTGGATTTGTTTTGCCTTTCTGTCCGTTGTATTGTCTTTCTATTATGTCAGCCTTGTCTCGTTCTGTCTTGTATTTTAGTCCTCCTTTATAAGTGTTGTCGTCCCAGTCTCGTTTAATGTTCATTCGCCTGTGTATGTGTGTGTGTCTGTTACTCTGTCTGTTTATTGTTCTTCGAGACTTTTTTATCTGACTTTATTCTCAAAATTTTCCCCTCTTTGCATCAGTTCATTTCTATTGACATTCTGTACCTGAGGGGCTCACATTCTACAAGCATTGCCTTTTTAGTGGGTCCCTCAGTTTTCGATATTTTGTGTAATGTTATATCGTCTATATCACTTCAGTCAATTTTCATTGCAACATATTTGTTATCTCACGGTTTGACAATTATGTTTTCTCAATTTTCCTTTGTTTTGATTATATGTAACCTTATTCTCTGTTACCAAAGAAAGTGAAATGTTTATGTTCTTCTTTTCGAAAAAATGAAATATAAGTTTGAATTGAATTGAATTGAATCTGCATATGAATTGCCATCTTGCTTACACTTTTCATTTGAATTCAACAAGTGAGGCGTCAAAATGCTTGGAGTTGCATGATGCATGCTTTTTTTTATACAAAACACCATAGTTGAGCTATGGTCTAAAGACAAAGTGCTAAGTCACTTTTGTGAAGTAGTTTGTCATGTATGTATACGGATTTTGGGTACTCTACAGTGTAAATGACACTTAATTTTTGTATTTTAACCATCTCAATCGATTTTTCATGACACAGTTACCCTGAAGAAATTTTATATATATCCCTGTATGTTGTGAAGTTCAAAAGTTACAGAATTTACTGATTTTTCTCTCAAATCAAAAATGGCCGCCAATGTCTCCCCCCTCCCACACGATTTTCACTTGGAAACAAAAAAGAAAATCATCACATAGACACCCTAAGGGATACAAAAAATGAGGGTGCATGAGGATCCCCCATTCCTACAAGACTATTAAGACTTTAGTGGTTAGTCAATCATATGAGGTATATAATTGTCATGTATGTATATGGACTATTTGGGCAATTTCCAGAGTAAACGACACTTTTTTTTCGCATGTTTGGATTTTTCATGTATCATACTTGTTTTAATCATGTAAATAACCAGCTAAATCGATTCCTCATGGCACATTTACCTTGGAGAAATTATTTATTTGTCCTTGTATGTTGGAAAGTTCAAAAGTTATAGAAATTAATGATTTCCCTTGCAAATCCAAGATGGCTGCCAATGACCCCCATGTGACACGATTTTTACTTGGAAACAAACAAAAAAATCAAATAGACACCCTAAGGGATACAAAAAGGAGGGTGCATGTGACCTCCCCCCCCCCCCCCCATTCCTACCAGACTGTTAAGAAAAAGTGGTCAGTTCACTCTTAGGAGGTATGAGATTTTCATGTATACAAATGTATATGGACTACTGGGGAATATTTCTAAAGTAATCAACACTGGTTTCCCTCGCATTTTTGGACTTTTCTTGTATGAAACTTGCTTTAATCATGTAAGTAACTATCTCAAACGATTCCTCATGCCGTATTAAATCTGAAGTACTGTTTTATTTGTCCCTGTATGCTGTGTAATTTAAAAGTTAAACTATTTGGGTATTTTTCGGTGAAAATGACACCGAAATTTGCATTTTTTTAGGCTTTTCTTGTTTCAAACTTGCTTTAATCATGTAAATACCCATTGCAATCGATTCCTCGTGTCACGTTTACCCTGAAGAAATGCTTTATTTATTGTTTTATGCTGTGTAGTTCAAAAGTTATGGAAAATAATGATTTTCCCTGAAAATCCAAGATGGCTGCCAAGATGGCCGCCAATGACCCCCATGGGACACGATTTTTTCTTGGGAACAAAAAAATTCATTGACTAGACACCCTAAGGGTTACAAAAAAGTAAGTTAAAAAAATGTGTTCGGGGGGTGCATGGGGACCCCCCATTCCTACCAGACTACTTGTTTCGATAGTCATTTTCACGTCATTTCGTCAAGAAAAATGGCATTTTGGCTGTAATGAACGACAATGAAACCCGTCTTACCCGCAACCTGTCTATAGCGGCCAATGAAAAAGCCTAGGCACAACATTTCTGTACTAGACCGTTTATATAGCGGTCATCTTCCCAACGTGGATAGCGGCCACTCATTTTGTGTCCCGTGGTAAATATCTACCAGCGTATAGCGGCCACAAAAATTTAGCTGAACCGTTGAATCAGCCATGACTATACGTTGGCTTTCACTGTCATTGCGTAAATTGTACCGAGACATGATTAACAAAATCAACGCAGCTCGTCTTACCACTAACTTGACTAGATCTAGGTTCATGTAATGCCGCTCTAAATAGATGCTACAAAGGCCAAGACACAGCTCCTAATAACATCGTAGAATTTGACCAAAATGCCGACTAATTGATGATTAACATACCTTTGAACAAAGGAGATAGGGTAAGCCTACTCGTCTGAGTATTGTTTGTCGGTTACGTCAGCTTCGCACAATATCAATCCCCTCACACTCATTCGTGAACCCCGTTCATGTAAACCGGTATGAACCAGTGGAATTCTTCAGGCCCGAAATGCTGTTCTAAAAATCAAAAGAACAGAAATAGGCTAAACAAAAAAACAAATCAAATGAAGTAAATTGTAGAATAACCCATTATAATAGATGCACATGCAAACTTACTTACTTCATTTTTAAGAATAACATGAGGTACTTTATGATAATAATACAATGCAAGCGTTGAAATTTGAAATGGCAACAGACCTGTCTATAGCGGCCACTTTTGTTGTTTCACTTGGGTGGCCGCTATAGACAGAATTGACTGCATTTGTAACTACATATCATAATACTCAACAATATGATTTATGTCACCTTAACGACTTCGTGAAGTCGAGTTGACTATGTGATTCATGTTGCTATGACGACATTCACATTTTTTTGAAGGGTACTTGTTGAAATTGTGTAAGTACCTTCGGTAGATTTACACCTGTGCTTGCATTTGGAAACGACTTTTGAATAGCAAGATGATTTGTGTCACCATGATAATTATTCATTTTCAGGAAGCAGACTTGGAAGATTATTATGTCACCATGACAACATGAGTTTTAGGAAGTCGACTTAGCAAGATACGTCAGGCAGCCATATCGACAAAATATACTTAAAATAAAGTTGACCTGATAAGATGATCCTTTGAACTGCTTGAATAACAATGAAAGTGTACTATAGATGTATACACCAGGAACCCAGATCGCAACTTGCCAGGGAGCAGCGCACTGTACGAGTTTGACTGCAATTACAGACAGACAGAAGTGATCAATGTACAGCGTGAGCGTGCTAGTATGTGGAAGTTGCTTCATGTGGAGACAAACATTGTAGATGTAGTAGAAAGAAGGAAATTAGAAGTGTTACTTCATTGCTTTCTTCCTTTGATGCACTTGGTTTTTGCTTGAAAGTGTTGGGTTCTTTTTTCTTGAAAAACAATTTTGCTGTCCTCATTCTATTCTATGCATCAAACTTTTTCTTTCAGTTCAGTCGGGGAGTCTGGTTAAATCGGTAATATAATATTTTGAATAACGATATGCAATAAATCAGACAGTACGTTGTACCCTGCTTGCATTTGATAGCTACATTTCAATGTTAGATTTTCCACTTTACAACATATCCCTCTTGGTTGTTTTGTTTGTTTGTTTGTTTGTTTGTTTGTTTGTTTGTTTGTTTGTTTTTTGTTCATTTCCATGTGAGAAGATGGCTGGATAGCCCATATCCAGCTACGCGAAGCTGGTCTTCCTTGGGGTCCAGCTGGATGTGAGGTGGAACCACTTCACCGGATTAAGAACCCTGCTCTTTGCGATGAATGAATGAAGCGGAATCTTTTACGTGTATGAGTTGTTGCCTGCTCATACAGGGGGCCTGCATTTAATATCCTATCCGAGGGACAGAGCGTTTTGCCTCTTGCTGGAGGGGACGGTATGCTTACACACAACATTGCTCAGTCCAGACTCGGGTTCGAACCCGGGCCGCGTGATTGTGAGGCAGACGCGCTACCGACTGAGCCAACTCACCGCCCAGATTAGGCAACAATAAACTATGTTCTCTCCTTTGGCGAATGCTTTCTTAATAAAAAAAAAAAAGATATCGAGCGACTTTACTCCTCTTGCATGTCTTGTCTGTGTTCAAGGAGACTTTGCGACTATTTCGCCTAGCTGTCCCGCCTCTTTTAGTCCACAAAGACCATTTCACTCTTTTAACAATTTCACCCATTATTAATAATGTTTCACGTTATCATTTTTACTTTGATTCATTCGATGTACATTAATTTTGGATCGTTGTGACTGACAATACATGTATCGGTCCGAACCTGACCAAGAACAGTGTAGGAAGTCAAGTGATATCAACTGCCATTAAGTATGAGGATCATGGACTGTAGGGAATGACGAAGCCATCTTTCATCCACTGACTCAGCTGGATGGGTCTGTACACTCCTGTGTATAAAGGAGAATACATTATACTGCTTTCATTAACGTCGTTATTAATTTTATCGCAACATAATCATGTTAGTGAGTTGATTAAGTAAAAAAATAATATAGCTCGATCTTACGTCTATAGCTTGAAAGTATCCGACCTTTACATCACATGGTAGTCTTCTATCTACCTCTACAACGTTTTTTTCCCCTTCGTGTTCAATTATTCCCTCTTCACATTTTCACACCATTTCATTAATCTCTCTTTTTTAGTTTCACATTTCGATTCCGTTATTTTCTTCAGATTGAAGATCTGGAATTCTTTCTTAGCAGCAGTGATGGTGATATTCTAATGCACTCCTCTGTAGGAGAAGACTTGGCCCAATGGGTGTGTACTATGCCACGTCTTTCGAAATTCATCCTGATGTGCCCCTGCTTTCCCGATAGCTTCTTCTCAACAGCCGCCACCTTAGCATCATCATGCCAGGTATGTAGTACTTGACTGTAATTGATATGAGTGATTTATTGTTGGGAGAGGGCTGTATTTGTGTGGGGTGTTTTTTTTTTCGAGAAATGAAAAAGAGCCTGTATTGTACGGTACTGTAGTAACTCCTTTACCAAATTAATCCTATTTTACTTGATATTGACAAAAGTTATTTGTAACTCCAATCCTCCTTAACATTATGACTTTCAATGTATAAACGAAAGCATAGGTATGAACACTTTTCATGCAATGAAAAATGTATGAAAATCGAGTGCATTGCGTTTCTTCCGTTATCCGGATGGACTTTACCGAGTCTTTTCTTAACTGACAATACAATGTTTCTCTCCAATAGGTTTGATTATGCATTTTTTTTTGCCATGAAACACAACTTGCACAAGCATAGAGAGAGGGGTGGGGTGGAGGAGAGAAAGATGGAGAGAGAGAGAGAGAGAGTGAAAGAGAGGTCAGTGGGGAATCCCTAAATACGGTAACGATGTGGAAGTGGCGCTGTACTATTCTCAGGAAGTAAACATTGTACACACTTTTTTTTACCATAGAAAAGGAGAAGAAAAAGGATATCGTTACTGAAACAAAGACACACAGACACACATACATGTGTCGGGTTAACGAACAAAGAGTTTGGCAAATATAATTCATGTCCATTCATTTCATTTATAATCAAGGAAACATATATTGATGATATGTTGATCTTGGCTTGAAATAAATATTAAGTAGAAATAAATGGCATAATGATACAGTATCAAATCATTATCGTTATTTCTACTATCATCATCATTATTTTCTTATTATTCTTTAGTGATTTTGAATATTTGCATACGGTTTGATGACGCCTGCAGTGGAGGTACGAGAGTGCACGAACCTCGGTTTCAATGTACCATTCGTTCTCAAAGTGTGTTTGTGTGGGTATAAGTGCGTTGTGTCCATAATTATGATGTAAATACGTAAATTATGTCAAGAGTTTTCATCTTAACAGCAAAATGGTTTTTAAGACAACCAACGACGTCACTGGCTGTAGGTATTTCACGTCTTAAATGAATGTATTAGGCCCAAATGATAATCATATCGACGGGGAAAACTCGTTTTAACCCTAAAAAGACTGGGCTATTTTGGTAGCTCGAAAGACGGGGGGGGGGGGGGGGGGGGCCTCAAGGCCCCCCCCCCCCCCCCAGATCTCCCCCCCCCCCCCCCCAGTGCAGTTAGGGTTTTCTTCTCGTGCAGTTTATTGAAATCTTGGAATCCAAACACAGCACGCTACGTGTGCGACTACAAAATGTTTATGCCGCACAATAAGTCCGACTTTTAGAATAAAATGGAATAGAGTAACGATACTTAGAGACAACCTGACCGAGAATGACAGTGGAGGACTCTGTTTGCGAAAATGTGATAGGTGTTTGTAATCACATCCGCTGGCAAAGATTCCATCAAAAAGCAAGGTGGTGGAGCAGTAATTTGCGTTCGTAAGTCACAACTCATTATTTGGATCTAGACGGAAGCATTATACCGTAACGCGAAGGTTACTCATGTGTCTATGACTCTATATGCGGACGCCGAGTCATACAGTTACTATGATACGACTTCCTATCATCTGTCAAAAGTTTATTCTCTCCAGGCTTTACATTAATTGTTTCATGCTGCTGTCATTGACCATTAGTCATAGAGAATGTTAACTTTGCTGCAAGAATTCCATGTCGCGTAGCATTACTCAATAATGTAGCTCAATATACCAGACGTTGTGATTTTTGTTTGTCTGTTCGTTTGTTTGTTCGTTTGTTTGTTTGATTTTTTGTTGTTGTTGTAAGTGATGAATCCTTATCATCTACGCTAGAGACTGATTATTATCATTGCGATGTGTTCCACCGCGAAGATCGTAACAAATACACAACTTAGTGGATTATATTTCGTTGTCTACTTCCACCGAAAATAACTTATTTCTAACAATGACCCCGATTACAGTACAGGGCCGGGCCGAGCCGCGGCCGAACCCGGCCTCAATTGCGGTACTCAGCCCCGCAATTTTGTCCGTTTACAGTACCGGGCCCGGCCCGGGCTTTTAATTCTAACCTTTCAATATTTTGTCGTATAGTGGCGCTCTACTTGTAAAAAACAAACAAACAAAAAAACAAAATAAAACAAAACAAAAAACGGGAGAGCGCCGGTCGCAATTTGGTACCCCATTTAGCCCAGTTTGCGTTTACAGTGAGTAAAGGCTGAGCCGCGTTCGAAACTATCTCCAGAACTTGGTCAAATGCGCGGCGTATTTTGGTACTGCATTGTACCTTTTGCTCGTTTACAGTGAAATGAAGGCTGGGCTCGACCGCGGCCGGGCCCGGCCTTTTCACTGACTGTAAACGGAGTCCTAGTAACGTGTATAATACGCTACCAATGCTCAGAAAATTGCTCAGAGGGAGAGAGGGAGAGAGAGAGAGAGAGAGAGAGAAAGAGACAATCAAAAACTAAAGATGGACAATGGGTCGGTAGTGTTTAAAAATTTTGTGACTTTTTTTTTTCTCTCTCTCTTTCTGTTACAGATCCGCGAATTTGACATAGGTAATTCGGCTGCCTTGTCAAAGGGAATATTCGTCTCAGATTCAGCTGCAGCAAACCTGGCTGAATTTCTGTGTTGTCTGCCCCATCTTACACGTGCCAATCTCAATACGCGTAACCTGCCAAGGACATTCTTCTGGACAATTGCCTCTCAGGCTTCACACTGTAGAGTAAGAATCAGTAATTGTCATATTATATCCACACTTTCTTGTTCAAAATGGGGGGGGGGGGCATCAATTACCTTCAGCATGATATTTCAATTTATTTCACCATGCAGTTATGGCTATCTGGTGGCATTGATTGACGACATCCGCCAATTTCATAGATGAAAATAATATACACTCGTACCAAAAAAGTAAGTTCCCCCTAACATTTTTGGATATATCTAAAAAATTGTTTCACCGATTTCCATAATTCAAACCGGAGTGGATAGGGAATCTTATTACTCATAACATGAATGACATATCACTGCCACCAGATGTCATTATTGGTGTGGAAAAAAAAATGCATTTTATGTCAAAATGCATGGAAAAAGTTGCACTTAAGGTTGTATGTGACCCTGCACCACAAAACAAACAAAACGTCGCTATACATGGATTTTTTAGTTAAGGGCAGATTCTGAAAGAGCAGACTCTAAGCTTTAAAATGATGTATAACACAATTCATATAGACTCCCCTACTCTCTAAAAAAAATCGAGTGAAAATATTCACTCTTAAAGGAGTGAATGCAAAAAAGAGTGAATTCAGAGTGAAATTGGAGTGAATTTTGAGTGAAAATGTTCATTTTCACTCATTTTGGAGTGACCTCAAGGATCACTCGAAGATATTGGAGTGATCCCTAAGGTCACTCTAAAACGAGTGAAAATGAACATTTTCACTCCAAATTCACTCCAATTTCACTCTAAATTCACTCTTTTTGTTATTCACTCCTTTAAGAGTGAATATTTTCACTCGATTTTTTTTTTAGAGAGTAACCCAACTAAATACTGGAAAGAAAGCACACACTATGGAAAAGTGTTAACTGAGAAAAGAGGCTCTGAAGTACAAGCGCTTAATCTTTACCAAGCTGTGCTAGCTGTGCCGGGAAAGGGACAAAACACAGGATCTAAACCACCGGAGCAACAACAATTAATTGATTAGTAGATTAGCTGAAATTAAGCATGTTCTATTAGCACATTCTCCCCATGATTAATGCTAACTTTCAAAGCAGTAGCATGATCCTTTAAAAGTTATTAGACTTGAAAGTAAAGAGTGTGCAAAGGATTTCAAGACATAAAAAGCGGCCTCTAAGTCATACCCGTTTGTTCTACTCTCCCCCCCCCCCAAATAAAGAGTTGTAGGAAAACTGCTAAAAACACACTTTCCCATTCATGTTAAGATATAAAACTGAAGAATAATGTAGAAGAAGGATAGCTCTTTTAGAAAATATGAAAAACTCAAGATTGACTTGGTTGAACCATTTCGCTTTTTTGAGTCCACACTTAAAATCAAGGGGTGCGACTTTTTGTTTGTTCTGTGGTGCACAGTCACATTATGAAGTATATTTTGTACATTACCTATGCAAGTTAGCAAATGACCTTTTTAGATTGTTACGTAATTCTCGGGAATTTCTTCAGGGACGATGTGATTCCTTATTAAACAGATGTTATGTCAGAGTTGTTATTCAATGGCTCCAAAGTTGTACTTGACAAGGTCAGTCTTCCTTCTTTATTGAAAAGGCGTATTGTTTAAAAAGTATGCATAACATCTCTTAAATAGGGAGAAGCACATTGTCCCTGAAGAAATTCCTGAGAATTACATAATATATCCCAAATGCTGGGGGGGGGGGGGGGCACTTATATTTTTCGTTGAGTGTATAGTCGCATACTTCCCCAATTCCAATGTAAGATGTTGTAAAGTTTGAAATAAGAAGGAAACGTTTCAAGCATTGCCATTTGAATCATGTGTAATCTCAATCCGTACTGACGCTCGCCAATCAATGAAAGTTTTGTAAAAGAAAATGTATCAAAATGAACATTTCTTTGCAACGAAGGTGGATGTTCAAATTCATGAAATTCTTCCGTCGAGGTGCTTTTCATGCAACTGATTGACAATTTGATCTACATCGACGTAGATAAGCACTGAATTGATCAGTGTTTTAGTAGTCAGTAGTTAGCCATGATTAAAAAAAAGAAACATGAGCGTATAATTCGAGCAGGATTCGAACCTACAAATTTTGAATAATTACGCAGTACCCGCTGAATGCTATAAGGATTGGAACCACCGCTTGCTGTCGGGCGAAAGCTTGGTGGTCTAGTGGAGATGACGCCTGTCCGGAGAGGTCGTCGGTTCGAGTCCTGCTCGACTAAATACGCCCATACTTTTTTTTTTATCATGGCTACTACTAAATCACTGATCAATACAGTGTTTATTTTATTACTTATTTAGGGCGATTTGTCAACCAATTGCATTGAATGTGGATGTGCCATTCCATATTGGTATAAACATGTGATTCAAATGTTCAGTATGCTACCTATGAAACGATTTCCTTTGGAGAATATCAACATTTATCTATCTATAATTGAAGAGCTTACTATCAAAAGGCGCTAAATCCATTGAAAAATGATGATTTTAGCTCCTTTTGGAAGTAAGCTCTCCCTCTCCATCTCCCTCTCTCTCTCCCTCCCTCTCTCTCTCTCCCTCTCTCTCTCTCTCTCTCTCTCTCTCTCTCTCTTTATATATATATATATATATGAGCCTTTTGTTTATTCTTTCCATCATGCTACAGGTGGAATGCATCACCATCAGTGACAAGCCGTTAAACGAGTTGCTGGGTGGCTATCAAGGAGGCACTGAGGTATACATATTGTGTTTTTATCTCATCAATTATTATACCTTATGGATTATGAACTAGCATTGCCTAGCTTGACAAACAAAACAAAAATCAAAGCAAATGCTATGTTAAAAAAGGGCACACATTAATTGAACCCATTTCATCTACCAACCTCTGTACATGAGACAGTTTCGTGAATTTTATTTTTGATAGCCATATTTTTTCTCAGTAAAGAATCTGTGTTGTGCTATGCTGTGATGACGACATCATGTTTGGCACTACAGAATACGTCTTGAAGATCCCGTCCAATAAATTGATCTCTATTGCATTGTTGTTGATCATTAATGCAGTTCGCCCATTTTTATTCACAACTTAATTTTTGACATTATTTGTCTGCCAAATTCACGTATCAAGACTGGGCCGTGGCTTTCTATGCACCTTTGAGATTTTTATGTCAGGGCACACCTTTAGTTTCAACTTCGAAAATGTTTCAAACCTAAGTCACAATGGGTACGAACATGACATTAGGAAATACGGGTGACTTCAAAAGTGAATTATTGCAAATCGCTACCAGACACGTGCTGAAGCGACAGTCGGCCAAAGAATAATAGTTTGTACTTTTAATTGCATACTCGTATCACGTTTCCGACTCGATTTAGACAGTATATTCTCAGTATCGTATTTTCCATTTGTTCAGGATAATTTCAGGAATTTCATTTGGATTTGCAGTCTTAACCCAGTACAATTGATTCTTTCTAACATAAGTATATCAATATCGCAATGGTGATCAGTGAAGGGAACAAAGAGAAAGTTAAGGTGAGAAAAAGAAAAGAAAAAGGTAAAATACAGCAACGTTGCGTTTCATGCTTTTACATTATATATCAATATATCCTTCTCATTGATATCAAGGCCTACATTTTTTAACGACGTAATGTCAGTAACTTCAGAAGTAAAAAACAAAAGCAAAACATAATTACATAATACACTGCAGTTAAAGAAATGTGTTCCATTCCAAAAAATAATGAGTTCTAGGAGGTAAAATGCTTAGCATGAATTGGAAGAAATGTATCAAACAATATACTTAGTAGAAGGGAGACGAAACATTTCAATTTGTTGTGTATCATGATGGTATAGAAACAGTCATCTCCAGCAAAGCCTAGTTTCGGAAATGACGTGGGTAACCCAAAAGAGATGTATTGACGTCAACTCGCATGTTGTTGCTGAAAACATTCGCTTTTCGAGATCTTCTCCACATGCGCTGCTGCCTACGCAAAATATAAATGGAATTAGCCTTCTTATTTTGGTGCTTTCAAATTTGCGCAAAAGTAGGTTGCTAACTTCAGTTTCAGATATCATACGCAGTGTATACCCTGTAAAAGGTAAGTTATTTTGAGTGACGACATGCAACACCGCATATTTGCGTATTAATGACAGCAGTGCGGAGTTTCGTAAGCGAACAAATTTGGCTGAACTTTAAAGATAATATCACATGATTAACACTAGCAATGCTGACAATAAGAGTTCACGTAAACGAGGTATTTACATATTGTACTTGTTTGGATCAGACGAAAATTTACAAGTCATCCATAACTATCTGACAAAACTTGGTCATTCTATTCAATCTCCTCTCACTCTCCAATAGACACCCAGTGACGGAAACGACTCAGAAGGCGACAGCAGCTGCGAAACTGACCAGGGGTTTTGGCAGTAAAACGTGCACTCTCCGGATAAATCTGAAACAAAAAGTTAATGAAGCATGTTCCTATTCACGGAGTTGGTTTCTTTCAGAGGACCAGAAAAACGATGGACATAATCATGCAAGAGTAAGAAGCAAACAAACCCACAGAGTGAATTCAATGCTGGAGAGGGAAACTAACTAATGTTAAACGTCATTGAAAAGTCGCAGAGTTCTTAGACATTGATAGACAAGCCGCCGAAGGGGGTGGGGGGGGGGGGGGAGGTGAAGAAAGGAAATAAGGGAAGGGAGAGAATGAGAACATGAGAATGAAAGTTTGATAGCAGGCAAGAAGTAACATTCGAATCGGGAAAGAAAAGCAAGAAGGGGCAAAAATCAGTACGAAGGGAGGACGGGACGTATAGCACTGTACAGTGAAAGATCGGGGGAAAATCATTGAAGTGAAGGCCGGCAGATTGAGGGGATTGGACGGCACCCACTTTCCGAACACTTTCCTAACATTCCTAACACTTTCCTAACACTTTCCTAACATTTCCTAACATTCCTAAGGCTGCATTCACATAGGAGTATACTATTCGGCTATACGGTGCACGTTTTCGAGGGCACGCGAATAGACTGAATAGAACAATAGGATTTCCTAATACCGGTTCACATAAGAGGGCACTATTCGAAAATGCCGAATAGCTTAGTGTAGTACAGAATAGTGGGAATCGTGCTTGTCATTTCTCGAACAGCGTATACCATCTCTTGTTTATGAAATGATGAATACTTTTGTCTGGATTTGCCCTTTAGCAAAAATAAACATGTAGAATGACATTCTGATGCAGTTTAGAAAAAGATTGCTGGGATTGTTGGGCTAGGAGGAAGGATAGGGATCGAGTTGAAGGTGCGCCGGGTGATGGTGTACTGGGTCGACTTGCCATGCCCGAATAGCGTATGGCGAATAGCGAATAACGAATAGCGAATACCGTATAGCGTATACCGTATACTTCTATGTGAACGCATTATGCCCTGGTTCCTAGTGAGGAATCCACGTGCTGGACGACGCAACATCCAAGATTCAGAGAGCCTCAGTGAGCTAAGCTGAAATACAATCGACCCCGTTATAACGAAGTCCTAGGGACAGGTAGTTTTCTCCCGTTATATCGAAATTTCTTCATGACCAAACAAATAAACAATACAAACAAAATGAATTTTTTACTACGTTGTAACTGGAGTTTCGTTATTACCGTGTTTGTTGTAACGGGAGTGCATTGTAGTAATAATGGAGAGCTCTATCGATTTACTAGAAGCCTGTGCCTGTGCACTGACGAAAGTTGGAAAAAATAGAAAACGCTCACAAAATTAAATACGACAGATACCATCTTGAGTCGCTACTCCGACAGACAGAAACTTGCAAAGATGCTCTTTTATGGCCAAATGATTTACCTTGTTGATCGGTCTTGTAGATAAACTTGTGTTTCATGTGTTTACTTTAATTTGTGTTCCTTTTATAAGTTATCGTTAAAGTACAATAATGATTCTGTTTTCAAGAATTTTGTGTTTGTGTCATGCAGAATGATCAATTTATCGGTTTTCGAGGAGCAGAAATACGAACAGCAATCAAGACCTTGAGCTAGTAGATATATTGCTATAAAACAACAACCTACAACAGCAACACACACACACACACACACACACACACACACACGCACGCACGCACGCACTCACAGCACACCGGGCAACGTACTTAACAATATTATTACATTGTGTAGAAGAGCAATGTGTTTGGATTATGTTCCCAATTTCACTATGTTCGCACGTGTCCACCTGTTGATACAACATCCATAGTAAAACTTTTTACGTCAACATCAAGAAGTAATATCAACACTCTCACAAAGTTGCAAGAATGTTAGTAAAAAATTATAATAATTGACTTATGAATTTGCATTGTACATTTCGTACATGCAGTATTTTGATCAAAACTTTAAAGCGATCTTCGAATTACTTCTGAATCAGACAAGTGTCAGATAAGACGAATATTTTATCGAAAAACAACAAACAAAAAATACAATAACTCATAAAACCTGGAAGGGGATGAAGAACAAGGGCGTCACACACACACACACACACACACACACACACACACACACACACACACACAAAATGATTATATTACATTGCACACAGGAGCTTCCGCACAACATTCTTTTGTCACATAAAAAATTGAAATCTAAAATCATTATCCTACTCCAGTCATATCCGACTCCGGTGGACCATGCAATTCAGAATAATGTTCGTGTCCAATCAACATTAATGCGTACTGGTAGATCAGAAATTTGATTGTCACAATTGTCACTCTCATAGTTAATTGATTGACACGTAAATTATGATTAGCAATTCAATTATGATATATTTCGTATCTAGACGGTTTGACATGCTGAGACATTTGTTATTGAATTGCTTGTAATGCATGTACACGTGTATATAGAAAAATGTGTTGTTGTTTATAGACCACGAATACTATGTGTAAAGTATATATTAAAGAATGTTCATTGTAAAGATATTCCCTCGTAGTTCTTGGAAATTGCGTACAATGTGCCATTTCTCGCAATGGGACTCATCGTTATCATCCGTATAGCTCATAGGATGTTATCGCCTTTTGTCTTCTTCCTCGTTATGTATTATTTTCATGGAGACCTATTGCGTTTTGAAATGTCATAGATATCACTTGCTCTAGGACGTGCTTTCAGTCCTGGTTCTAGACTAGACTCGTTATTTTGTCATTTAATGAACACTCCTATAATGAGACTGTGGATTTGAATTTTAAATCGAATGAACCCAATCAAATCTACATGATTCACGGATCTGTACACTCCGGAAGTACATTAATATCATGCATGCATTGTGGGCCTTAGTCGATTGATGAAATTAGGTTTGCACCCTGCTCGAGAAATGGAGTTGGGTTAGAGCCTTGCTCGACAAGTGAAATCAGATTTGAACCCTGCTCGAGCAGTGCATTTGAATTGCACCTTGCTAGGAGTCAGATAGGGTTTGCAGTGTGGCTGAGAAGTGAACTTGGGTATATACTCATTTTAAACAGTGAACCTATTTCATTTCAATTCGAGTCATATCCGACTCAGGTCGCCCACTTGCATCATTGAATATCTAGATATAATATTCTTCTCGTCAAATCTAATTTTGGTAGCCGTTCAATCATGAAAAAAATACACAATTTCAGGGATATTTCAGTAACGGTATACCATTCCGATGAAAATACTATAATACATTCGGAGTCATTATGCGTTGCTGAATTAAGCTTTGTATAACTTGTTTCTAATGACCGGGACGTCCACGTTTCTAGATTTTACCGTTGCTGTTAATAGCGCGTTAGTTGTTAAAAAAGTACAGGAAATTGATATTGGTGTAGGTGTTTTTATATGCGTGTGTGCGTTGTTTATTCTATAATTCCATGTAATCGAGATGTCCTGCATAGGACATGTAGGACTTTTATCACATAATGTCCGTTATTCCGTTATTTAGCTGCTGCAATCGTATTCTCGAGTGTATTGTTGTCTCTCTTCAATGTATTTCCGAAATTCCTTCACAATTTTCTTTTTCCTCTGTACATTCAAAAACATACTGCAAAGCTACGGCTATAATTTTCCGATAAACATCATTTTGCAGGTCACTATCTCCATGGATTTACGTCCCTCTCCCCCTCTCTCTGTTGTCGTTATATGCCAGTGTTGTCTCTTATTGTCTTATTTACATATATTTCTCTGAATAGGGCTTCCGAATCAAAGTAAGTAGTATTGACTTTTTGTTTTCATTAGAAGGGCCAGTATTATGACAAGGGCTGGCTGTTCAGTAGGTCGATTCATTTTTCAAACAGAACGTATCTGTTCTAAAAGGAGATTTATTACAATGTTTGTTATGCTAATGATGTATCATAATTTCTCGCTATTGTCATACAAAGTTTCTTTATCAATTTGCCGCTAATGTATATTATGAAATATACATGTTATGTTTTGTCGAAAAATTTGAATAAATTTCCACTGACTTGAATCTTAAAGAACTCGTATTATAAACATGTCTAAAAATTCTTAAAACTCACCTCATAATGTTGTAAAAAAATTGATATCGGCTGCTTCGAGGCGGTATGGTTAAAATAACGATGAGTATGGTTACAAATTGCATAAAGGTAATTTCTCAACTTATGCCACGACTATGCCAATGATAATAATGCCAAGACTGGTATTACCCCATCTACAATGCCAGTCTGGCGAAGCCTGAACAGAATTTAGTCGGGGAAAGCTGTATCATTCTTACTGAAAGAAGTGGGGAAAACTAGTAATCAGATGTATGCTTGCCCAACCTCCAGATGCCCGGCAATGTGACATACATGTAGGTATATCATGTTCAAACATGACCAGAAGCTGTTTAGTGACAAAAAGGTGCACTGCAATATAAAAATCACATGAGGTATTATTGGATCTAGAAAGACCCTTCCACCAATTGAACATACACTGTAGCTACAAAAAGAAAAACCCTCAGCACCTTAAAAAAAAATCCTCTATGCAACAAAAAGAGAAACCCTTAGCCACATAAAAAAGAAAACATACATTTAAATAATGTCAGTTTGTAGCCAGATGTGAAGTTCCAAATTCAAGAAGATGAAGCAAAGCAGAGTATATTATGTATTTTGAAATATAAACCTTAAAAGCTTATGAGGGATTCTATTTTTTTATATTTGCAAGTCAACTATGTGCAGAGGTGATGAGAAGAATAGACTCTTTTTCTATACTAAGGAAAATATGCCTGGATATGCGTACAAGTGATATTTTATATTCTCATCCCTCGTTCAGAGATACATGTAAGTAGGAAAAAAAGATCATGTGCTTTAGAATATTATCTATGTGACATGAAAAGAAAGACGGATTTTTTTTTTAATCTGGATCAGAAACAGGAAAATGGATCAGAAAAATTCAGCCAAAAGTGAGACACCAACAAAAGTGGTGTTGTCACATTTTTGTTGTACACCTATCTCTGTCTTGCAGAGTGAGCTGGGTAGATTTAGGCGTGGGCCCTCTACACTGCAAAAAGTCCGGTGTTAAATAGTGAACACCGAGCTGGTGTTAAATTTTCGGTGCTCATTTATGGTGTTAAATTAACACCTCCGGGTGTCATTTCCAAATTTTAAACTGTTTTTTTGAAGAGTTTCTTATCCAACTGCACTTCTTGTTGATTTTTAAGTTAAACAAGACGATCAAGAATTTTACATTAGAATACTAGATTTTCGAAAAAAAATGTGAAAATAAATTTACACCACAGTAACACCAGCTGGTGTGGTCTCTTATTGAAGCTGGACGGGTGTTAAACCATTGATATTAACACCAACAAATATCAAATCAACACCATGTGGTGTCATTTTTGAATTAACACCAGTACAGTGTAAAAATAACACCAGATACAGTGTCAAATTAACACCACGAAGTGTCAGGTGAACACTTTTCAACACCATCACAGTGCATTTTCTACACCTGTGGGTGTGGTCCTCTATTGAAGTTTGATTGGTGTTAGATTTAACACCCGTGGTGTTAAATCTAACACCGATGTTTTTACATTGTAGTAGGAAAGTGTTCAAGAGCAAAGAAGTCGCCGCTCACCACCGCAAAGACAAAGTCCCATTGGACATGACAGCGGGGGAGTGCATGAAGGCCTACGCCCCCTCCCCGGGCTCCCCCACCAAGAGGGCCGTACCCGTGGTCCACTGGGTGCCCGTGCTGCCCGCCTCCCCGCCCCTCCAATGGGCCCGGGGTAGGGCGTGGGATCGGTGGAGGCGGAGGGGGAGCAACGACCTCACCTAGCAATACGGGCGATCTCAGAACATATTCCTGCTAACATAAGACCAGTGAGGGCGCCCTTACATAGTTTAGCAAAAGGTGTGTGTCATACCTGTCATTTCTATCTTTAATCCTATTGGGAATTGACAGTTCAGAGTTTACCCTAAATGTGAGAGTTTTGCTGAAAATGTGTTTGGTATCCCCACAAAGTGGAGTTAATTAGACTTAAAGGGATGATACAACTTTTGTTGAGATAGGGTTTCAATTTGTGTGTGTGTGTGTGTGTGTGTGTGTGTGTGTGTGTGTGTGTGTGTGCGTATGTGTATGTGTGTGTATGTGTCCAAGACGATAAGAAACTACTCATGAAATATGAAAGAACATACAATTATAAGAGAAAAGTTTATTTGATGAAAGAAATTGCTTTTGAAATGGCTGACATATCCAAAATTCAAAGTCCAAAATCAAAGTGGCCACAACCAAAACTTGTCATCCCTCTAACGTGTGCTTTTGTCCTTGTTTGATGGGCTCTTTCCTGTTTATGACATCATCGCACAAACTGTTTAAGGTGCATTCTTGCAATGAGAGTTAGATGTAAAATTTATCAATAAGTAAAACATTATAAAATCAATTATGATGCTACAGTTTGATTAGTTAGAAATGCAATTTCATATGAAGAGAGCAGGGCAGAAATAATGTTGGTTGGACGTGGATTTCAGATCCATGCACACAACTGTGAACTTGAACAGCCTGCGGAAAAAAAAAATGCCACATTTACTGAAGATTGACGTCTCGCTTTACATCAACAAAAATGCTCTTAAGATAGTAAAAGTAGTGGTTTAAGAAGAATTTGTCCACATTGGGTTTGGGACTCTTGGATTTGTTGTTGTTGTTGTTGTTGTTGTTGTTGTTGTTGTTGTTGTTGTTGTTGTTGTTGTTGTTGTTGTTGTTGTTGTTGTTGATATATATACCAGAGAAGGGAGTTCATTTAAGATGTCCTTGTACGTATATGTAGCCTTGCTTGATTAACAGTTATTAACTCCAATCGTTACTGCCACCTAAACTACCCGATCAGCTTTCAAATTTGTTGCATGCTTCCATAGCTCTCACCACTAGTTGCTCTTTGGATGAATCTCTAAAGCCATCTACTAAGAGCCTGACTGTAATTCTAATCCCGGATACCTGCACAAAGCCTCATGAGGCCCAGTACTCAATGAATACTAAAGTATGCATGAGTTTCATTTGTCGACAGAATGTCGTTTCTACTTTTGAAAGTTTTGTTTTCATGATTACAAGTCCGAGATTGATGCCTCTAAAGTTATCAGACTCAGTCAAACCGAAAGTTGGGCAGCCTGTGCAATGTTCTACCCTTGGAAAGTGTGTGGTGTCCGTTTCCTGTACACTTTGGTGGAAAGGAAATGCCTCAACAACCAAAAAAATAAATAAATAAATAAATACAAAATGAATAAATAAAGCAGTTTCTATTAAAAGCCAAAACATATATTAGGAGACCCATGCTTCAAATTGAGAGTCATATCATGAATATTGGAATTACAGCTTGGATATTTTTGTGACTAAAGTGACAGAGGTGAGATTGTGAATGCATGCACAATCCACAAAAGACTTGTTCTGCCTTTCCATTGCTCACAACGTCAGTGAATGACATACCGGTACTTACATTCATGCAGGTGTGGCTTAAAATTACGAGTGTGACCATAATCTTGTGAGATTGTTTTGTGTGTATATGTTATATGGGGATGGGGGTGGGGAGAGGGGCAGTAGTTTTGAGGTATGCACACACATACACACACAAATGCACACACTTCCCAGTGTCGTGTATGTACTGTGCAGTTATAACTTCAATTCCAAAAGATGTAGGAGAGCTACCTTGTACATGTAAACTGTAAAGGAATGAATTTGTGGCTACAAATAATGCAAGCAGTTATCCGTAATTTCAGCATAGCATAGTAGCGTCATTAGTCACATGAAATATAAAAAATATTTTGTGTTTTCTCTGCAGGTGATAACATTGCAATGTCACATTTTGTAGTAGATACTGTTTCTGGTTGTTCTGGTTTTTTTTTTTTTTAAGTATCCAAATGGGTCACATTTTCTTATGCAGCTTTCAGAACAAAGGAGGTATTAAAATGCATTAATGCAAATTCAACCGATACCACTTTATGACACGGGGTAATCCCAGTAGACCGACACTCACGAGTCATACAGCCTACGAGTTCGACATTAAAAACAGGTCCATGAGTTATACAGCTCACGCGTCATACAGCCCATGAGTTCGATACTAGGTAAATAAAGCCCATGAGACCGACACTGAGTGAACACAGCCCACGAGTTCGACAGATACAACACGGCGCGTAATGTGTCGGTCTCGTGGGCCTTGTTGGCTTAGTGTTAAACTGATGATGGTGGGCTGTATGACTCCTGAGCTGTATAACTCATGGGCTGTATGACTTGTGAGCTGTATGACTCTTGGAATGTGTGATTCGTGGGTGTCGGTCTCGTGACGTACACCCGGCAAACACTCGATGGGTATAGAAGACATTGTATTGATAGTCAAGGCGCTAATTCCCTGTACGGGCCTTAAGGAGTTCGTTCAACCCACCCCGCAGAAAAGGTTTGACCACACAGAGTGGTAGATGGGACCTCCAGGAACACCCCCAGGTAGTATGGGAGTCGAAATTGTGGTATCAATAAAATTTTACAGGCCATTTTTCATTGTTTTTAGTTGGCAAAAACGTAAAAAAGTCTGCGCGCACCAACACTACTAGACGCACCACTGGCACTTGCAGAAAGCTCTACGGGACGTACAGTGCCGGTGGTGCGTGTAGTAGTCTTGGCGCAGACATTTTTTTAAGACCAAAAAAGGGTTTGTGCATGAAAACTGAAGACCCTATCACACCTTTCCGGGTAAGCTACGCCGGCTTGTAACGAGTATGGATTTTCCAGCAATCAGGAAAATTTTCTGCGGACGGAAAAGGATGTTGGCGAATTCCGTACTTGCCTCTTACCTGGTAGATTCGTGCTACTTGCCTGGTACTTGCGTGTATTCCGTGTGACCTGCGTGAAAGCTTCGAAATCGAATCGTTTTCAGTTACGAGCGACATACGGGCGACTGCAAAGTACCTGCGTGGGAGCTGCCTGCGAGGTGCTATCACTTAGGGCCTCCTACTTGTGTTCTGCGTGTACCTCTGCGGGCAAACGCGACTCACATGGAACAAGTTTTGAGCATGCTCAAGGCCTTGTCAAACCGTGCCTGGGGAAGCCTTGCGGGTTCACTTGTGAGGAAACAAAAATAGCTACCCGGAATTCCTTGCAGATGGTCCGCATCTGACAGTATACTCACCACGTTTCTCGCCCGTAGTTGCCCGGAGGTGCGCACGCTAGTCCGATTTACCCGCAGCCAAGTTTTGAGCATGTCCATGCAAAACTTTTTTCCGAGTGAGTCGCGGGGATTGCCTGCAGAGGTCCACGCAGAACACAAGTAGGAGGCCCGTAGCTGCCTCAAGCAGTCACAAGCAGTTGGACCGCTTGAAGTACGTAAGTTGCCCGTAGATTTATGCAAATCAACCAAGCTTAAGTAGCATGGATTCAGCATGATGGACACACACGACACTCGCCCAAACCTAACCTAAGCCTTTTCCGCCCGCAAAAGAAAAAAAAAATAAATAAGATAAAATAAAATCTCCTGCGTCCTGGAAAATCCCCACTCGTAAACTACCTGCGTAGGTTGCCCGGAAAGGTGTGGCAGAGCCTCAAATTGATTGCAGGTAAATAGGACTTGACTACGTAACTCCGGGTTACTATACAGGCGAGATGCATACTAGGTACTGTCATGTGCGGGTTATCTGCGGGGACCTCCGTGTCGCAAAAATTCTTCTTCGCCAGTCGCACGCAAGGCTTGGATGTGACAGTACGTCTTTTACTTTTCATGACAAGTGGTAGGTGACGCTGGTCGCTATCATTTAAAAGTAGATTGTTAAGAAGCGGATAAGATTGAACAGAAAGTATCTTTCAAAAAGAGATAAAAGCTTGAAATTTGGCGTCAATTTTGCTAATGTGTCATACTTTGTGACAAAAATAACACACACACACAAAATTAAGATGGCAGCCATTCATCAAGGTTGTCGTCAATGTATACGTTACGTAAACGGTAATTCTCAATTTATGATTTGATTAAATTGTCACTTTTAATATAAAGGTAAAATAAAATATGGGCATTAGTTCTTAAGTATTGACAGCTGAATCTTGATTGGATATTTCTGGTTGCCATGGCAACAGGAAAAAACTTTTTTTTTTTTTTTTTACAATAATCAATAGAAATGTTTGTTTTTAATTCATCTATCTAAAAAAAAACCTGAACAATGAATACCAAAGTTTGCAGCAGTTGGAGGCATTTTTTGGATTATCAATCACCTGTATACATCTGGTTACCATGGTAACCATGCACAATATTTTAACTTACAATGTATCCCATTGTTTTGCTGACATCTCTAGCAACATATATATATATATATATATATATATATATATATGGTTTTACGGTGTTTTGATGAATTATTCATGAAACAACTGCAAAAAACTGTGAATATGTTGTAATTTTCAGTGCCAGCCGTAACCGACCCCAGTCTAGTTTCTAGTCGTTTTTATTTCGTTTTCATCTCTCCGAGTTGCAGCTTGCGCATGTGTAGAAGCCCACTTTATTGTGCTAAGCCGAGCGAAGGCGCGTACCAAGTGATTGCGACGCCCGAACGATTTGGGGTCACAATCACTTGGTACAGTATACAACCTCACTCGGCTTGCTGCAACTCGGAAGAAATAAACACGAAATAAAAACGACTAGAAACTAAACTACACTGACCCCAGCTAGTGAGTTTGCAGGCAAAAACCCTTGTTTGCCGAGGAAAAAGTCTGCGTGCGCTAAGACTACTACACGCACCACTGGCACTGGCGCCTGTAGCAGTGCTAGTAGTGCGTGTAGTAGTCTTGACATGCGCAGATTCTTTTTCGAACAATAAGGTCTTGTCGCAACTTAAATGGCCTGTAAAATTTTATTGATACCACAATTTCGAATCACATACTACAATTTCGAATCACATACTACCTAGGGGTGTTCCAGAGAGTCCAACCGACCACCCTATGCAGTCAAGCCTTTTCTGCGGGGTGGGTTGAACGAAGTCATTTTTTCTGGGTCCCTGCGCCTGGACTATGAACATCTAATATATATACATGTCATATTTTCGTCCTTGATGTCTGCCAATGCCTTAAAGGCGTCAATGTCCCTCAAGTTTCGCTTCCTTTCACACCGATGGCATGTTATCTCCACTGATTTTCCTTTTGTTAAACAAATGGATTCGAACTTTTGTTGTGATGAACTTAATCTTCTGCAGAGCCGGGAGGATCTGATTGTGCTTAAATTTCCCTGCTAATCTCATCAAGGAAACTCAAGAGCTGGAGTTCCACCTGGCTATTTATTCAAACTGCAGCCAGTTTTGTAGGGATGCTCAAAAGAATGCCAATTTCGTGCTTTTGATAATCGGGGTTTGATGCCACGACCTTCTCGAGCAATCTGAAGATTCATTTTGAACTCAAACATCATATGCCAGTGTTTGTTACTTATTCATAAAATGGAATGAAATTTTACGTACCGAATATGTCCAGCTGAGAATTTTATGTTTTTCTTACAGTACTCTTTGCGCAATTCTATTCAAGTGTCTTCTATTCTCTTCTATTCTATTATATTCATCCCTCTGTCTTTACAATATGCACCACTTAGGGATGGTGAAAAGAATATCATAATCTTGTGAAGACATAGTAATTATCTTCATTATTTTATATACTGGCTGACCATTGTGCAATGAAACATGGATAGATTGTCTTTCTATCATCAGAGGTGGATCTAGCAATCCAGTTGCCACATATTTGAGTGTCAGAGTTCATTTCAAATGGGTCCGCCAAAGGGAATAGGACAGTTGTTTCCCCATCCCTTACATTCAACTTCTTTGATCTTACTTTGCTCTCTTGTAAAACACGTGAAGCTGCTAAAATGCTTTGAAAGAGAAACTGCTTCATCATAGGGGTAGATCTGATGTGGATATGATAGAACGAGTAAAACCCTTTCTGTTGGACAATGTTAAACGCAGTGTGGCGTTTACGATAGAAATCGGCACTCAAAGCACACGAGTTTGGAATTATGGAATTTGGATATTTCAAGTGCTTTTACAGAAAAGTTCTGGTAAACACACAATCAATGCACTACAGCTAGGCACAGGCGACTCCCGTTATAACGAAATCCTCGTGACCAGAAGGTTTCCTTTCGTTATGCGATGTATCGAAAATTTAATTTTGTTGTAGCAGAACAGTAAAGTAAATCACGAAGATAGTATTACAGATTATTTTAGGATTGTAGGAAGTAAGTTTTTCCTGCGTTGTACAGTAACTAAGCATTTCGCCATAACCTATTCGGTATAACGGGAGCGCAGTGATCATTATAATAATTATCCTATCGCTTGTCATGATAAAAATGTGGCCAAACGCTCTCACAAGTTTTGTAGGCCATACCATATCGATATAATTTGAAAACCACTTAAGTGAATAATTCAGCAACATTAGTTTCCCTCTAATGCATAAAATTTTGAGACAGTCAATACTGCAATATCATTACATCTCTATAGGTAATTTGATGTGAAATATTTTTTACTCATTTAAGTTAGAAAAGTAGATTTTCAACACACACACACACACACACATATGTATATATATATATATATATATATATATATATATATAATATATATATATATATATGTATTTGTTCTTTTTTTTTGCAATTCATTCGACAACTGCGGGTTGTGAGGTGACGACGATACAATAATCATCTCATCTAATGTTCATACATTTTGTGACAATGAGCAATATCACTGTTTACAGGAAACATGTGAAACTAAATGAACAGACTCAAAGAAAAAATAAATGTGAATCTCTCTGTGAATTGTTCCCCTATTCTAATGAAACTATCTCGGTCTAAATTCATTGAATGTTACTCTTCTCACTACAGTAACCTTGTATGGAGAAACCGATCTTCACTTCAGAAGCAAAAGAGATCAGATGGTGAGAAAAGGCTTTTATTAATTAAGGAGTTCTTAATAGCGGTCATTTTGTTGAGACAGGTGCCCCTATCTAAGATGGTCGCAACACAATTGCATCTTGAAGGTGACAGAGAATTAAAGGGGATGGAGTTGAATGGAGGCAAAAAATCCTTCAAACGTCTGCGAAGTGTTAACTCATTGTATCGAGGGATTAGGATCGCCGCCAAGTAATAAAAATAATTGGGGTCAAATCGACGAAACTCTTTTCCTAAGACACAGTATCTTGTTATGAAACCTATATTCGATTGTTACATGATTTGAATGAGACACGTCTCTCATGGATGAAGGATCCTTCATCCAAGAGAGATG
This sequence comes from Diadema antillarum, assembly GCF_040938485.1. Lineage (NCBI taxonomy): Eukaryota > Metazoa > Echinodermata > Echinoidea > Diadematoida > Diadematidae > Diadema > Diadema antillarum. The sequence continues at coordinate 69,568 of NW_027272583.1, read as the reverse complement.
TGTCTCATTCAAACCATGTAAAAGAGGAATAGAAAGCTAGAATGGCGCCTCGCTCCGCCAGACCGTCCTCATCCTTATACACTGAAAACATTTTGATACAACTGTAAAACACGCCTACATAAAATTTGTTGGCAAAGGTACTAAACTGTACATGTGCTATCTAAACTCACTATAAATCTGGGGAACATCTATAGTTTCTATAATAATACAATTGCAACTCCGCCTTTCCTATCATTTCAGTTTTCTGTGTTGGTGAATTTCATGGTGAAATTTTTATTCATATATTAACAAGAGAAACATATGGTTATCCTTCAAGGAATATGTCAAGCCTCAAGAGGGCTGGATTACTTCTATAGTGATGTCACTGCCAGTGAGCTTAAACATAAGTATAATTGAAATAGTTTGCAAATTCATATCTGCATTTTCTTACTTTGTGCTGTGTTTGTATACACCTCCCAGTGCTTTCCACTAAAACAAAAGTAAATAAAACAAAGGAAAAAGGGAATTTTGGAAGCAGCAACAAGTCTCTAAATATTAAGATTTAGTGAGTGTATGAAATAAATTCCGACACAATTGTAATATTATACAAATTGTGTCGACCTACATTTAAAACACACTGAAAATCAAGTGCGAACTTTATCATAAAAATTAATGAATAAAATTTTCCATGAAAGGCGATGTGTGTGTGTTCACGTGCAAGATACAGAAATGGGTATTTGACTGATGATTGGTATTTTTTCATTGTTTCACCCTATGGAAATGTATAATAAACCAATGATCTTTTGGTTGTTTCTGTTGCTTTGTTTTGGGTGTGTTTCACGGTTTTGTTTTTGTTTTTTGCTATGTTTTTCTTTCTCTTTTTTTTTGGGGGGGGGGGATCTAGAGTTCTTTAAAATGTGATTAACTGATGGAAATTCAAGCCTAGATAAGGTACTATTACAATGATTTGGTACACAAAATCAGGAATAAAAACACAAATATGTTGATTCATATAATTGCCAGACATTGATATAGGCTGACTCATGTTTATTGCAAAATAACATACAAATTAACAGTCAAAATCCACCTTCACATACATAAGGATTGAGAGAATGCAGCAATATTAGTGGAACACATCAGTGAAAGTTTGAGGAAAATTGGACAATCCGTTCAAAAGTTACGAATACTTTAAGTATCTGCGCAGTCACTGCTGGGAGAGAAGACTACTACAGTGTATGATGTCACATGCGTACAACTATATAAGGAAAATAAAAAGAGAATTTCACAAAACTTTACTTTTTGAATAAAGTGCACATTTCTTCAACTTGCTACTGACGTATGTTAAGGGTAATATTATTCCCCCTGCCTTCTGAAAGAGAGAAGTCGAGTGTTCTTTTGTTATGCGAGAAAAATGGAAATATGTTGAATTTTCTTTATTCTTTCTTTATATCGTTGTACTCATGTGACATCACAAGCTATACTAGTCTTTATATCCAGCCGTGACAGAGCAGAAACTTCAAAATTCGTAACCTTTTGAACGGATTGTCCGATTTTGCTCAAACTCTCTCTGATGTGTTCTACTAATATTGCTGCATTCACTCAACCCACATGTCAATGAAGGTGAACTTGTCCTTTAATTTCATATAATTTCCCAAAGCATGTGACTGACGATGATGGGTATAATCCAGATTATCCATGTTCACTCAAAACATCATCTGCAACTTGCATGACATAGCAGTATGAAAGCCAAGGAAACCTTGAAGCTTTATGGAGGAAAAAAAAAACCCTGAAAGAAGCAAAACACTTAACATCTCTTTACTTGTCATTACAATACGATGACTTGATAGAATGCAACAGGTCCTACAGTGCTACCAGCACAATGGTTATAGCCCATATCCTTCTGTACTGAAATACAACGTACAAGTAGGCCGATATGGTCAATATTCAGTGAATGCCTCATGATTAGGTATTTGTCAGTTCCAATCTAAAACATTTTAGTCCCCGCATCCAGTGTGCATGTTTTAGTTTCTGCTATGTCATACAAGCCTCAATCATGCTGTGTAAGGTTTCTGGGATATTCCTAATCACCCACACACACAAAAAAAAAACAACAACAACAAAACAACAACATGATATTTGAATATATCAATTATGCAGCCAGTTACATGCAATCAACCACTGGTTTCTACAAGGACATTATTCATCTCCAGTGTGACTACCATTACTACCTGAGAATGTCATGCACAACATTAAATTGTAAACTTCATTGTAGTACAATGTACATCTATGGCAATTGGTCCTTTCTTGAAATGCAAACAGCTAACATTTGAAACCACAGACTGAAAAGAAAATTAGAAGAAAACTATACTGGTAATGGTAAAGAATAGATTCTCTTACATTCAATCACATGACATTGTCACATGATATTTGACAGGCAGGGCACAGTTCTCTCTGTTTTTTCATGTTTTTGTTTGTTTGTTTGTTTGTTTGTTTGTTTGTTTGTTTGTTTGTTGTTGTTTGTTGTTGTTTTTTTTTTGCTAATAAGTGAGATACAGGTAAAGAGGAATTCTCCATTGTGAAACAAAAATGATAAATCATGAGGTAAATAGAGCAGGCTTTCTACTATGGACTGTATATATATTATATCTCTTCTGTATAGAAAAATATATTGTTTGCACTTGTCTGCTGGAAAACACCACATGCATCATGTACAGAATCCTACAAATGTTTTTTTTTAATTCTTTTCTGCTTATTCATTGTACAGGACCATTTGGGCAATAATGGTGCAACACAACGACATGTACAACCTTATGCCTCTCAATCTCATGCAGTGTTTTCATTCAAACCAATTTACGACAGTATATCCAAGTTTTGGATAATGAGAATGAAGAAAGTGAAATATCTATATAATTTGATTGATGATTCTTTCGTTGGTGCAAGAAATGTCATAGGAAATCAGTTTGTTTTTAAAGAAGTTTTGGGTTAAAAAAGCACTACAAATGTAAAAACATGACTACTAGTTCCATAAAAAGAAATAAGGTTATAAGCCAATATGATAACAAGTATCAAAACATAATCAAGACAAAACAATAAAATCGAACATTAATTACTTGTACTATAGGGCCTAAAGGAGGTATTCCAATAAATTTGAGAAGACAAGTGAACCAGTCTATTGCTTGTAGCTTTCTCTCTGTCAAAAGCATACCTCTGCAATTTCAGTAGTGGATGCTAATTACAATCACAAACATCCAGACACACAGCTGTGTAGTTAAACAGCTGATGGCTTATCAAGGACAAGATTTCACTATACTACTTGAATTCATCAGAACTTAAAGTCACAGTCTCATCATCTTAAGAATGCCTGAAATAAGGTCGGAGAGTGTGTAGAGACAGCTAAAACATACATCGCATTTATACAGCGACTGGGCTGTGTATAGTTAACGCAGCCACAAATGCAGATATGTTTCTGACACATTTAAATCAGTGTCCATAGCATAACAACAGCAGCGACAACTTATAATTCTATATCTCACAGATTACCTTATATTGCCCCTGTATTTGCTTTTCATGGTTAAATTTTGGTACATTTCTGTAGTCTCAGCTGTAATTGCACCTTCACTGAGTTGATTTCTGACAAGATTATCTTATAATAAAAAGATTGAACATTTTCTGAGAATTCTGATTTCGTTTAATCCCCATGTACAAGAGGAAAAACAAACTCTTTTGTTTGTTGTTAAATGCAGCAATATAATTTGTGATATCCACTTATCTTTAGTTGATTCCTTGTGCACTTTCTTAATACATGTATTGCTGTACAAGCTGGGCCATTAATTCCAACAGCTTTCAAGTAATCTCAATATCCAAAAAGTTAGGCTATAAATTGACCTTCACCCTGCTGATTTGAGCAAGGTTGATTCAATACATTGTACCATGATTTTCACTGACACATTTTCCCACCAAAACAGGTTTAAATGAAAATCATCAAATTCTTCTTCACTTGACTGATAAGATCTTACCATGTCTCACTTTAACATTATAATAATAATAATACTTCAGTACTCATATATTGTGTAGAGCACATCACTTCTGCAGTGTCTCTATCCGCTTTAGGCTGCGTTCACATAGAAGTATTCGGTATTCGGTATTCGGTGTTCGCTATTCGAGTACCGAATACACCATCACCCGCACCGTCAACTCACCATCCCATGTAGTGAGGATTTCTTCCTCCTACATCGCAGCAAATCTTATTAAAAATTTCGAAACTGCATCAGAATGTCAGTCTTCATGCTTATATTTGCTAACGGGCAAAGCCAGACCAAAATTGTCATTATTTCATAAACGAGAGACGGTATACGCTGCAAGAAAATCGAACAAGCTCGATTCCCACTTTGCTATACTTTTCGCAGGTATTCGGTACTTTCGAATAGTGCCCTCCTATGTGAACCGGTGTGAGGAAATCCTATCGTTCGATTCAAGCTATTCGCGTGCCCTCGAAAAACGAGCCCGAATACCCGAATAGTATACATACTTCTATGTGAACGCAGCTTTAAGGGAGAGGATTGAAAACGGACAAAGAAATTATAGATCTTCTTCAGATCTTACACATGGTAGAGTATCTTGCTCAGCAAAGCAAAGATGTAGCATTCATACATACATACACAAAGAAATATTAATAGAGTTACTTGGCAATGCACGGCGCCACTAAATACTCACTGGATTATGGTCAAAAGGGAAACAGGATCAACATTGTCATTCCAATTGAATCCTTGTAAAGCATTTGTGCACATACTAAGAAAGTCATTGAAGGCTGGTATTTACAGCTGGAATTAAAACTCATATCTTTGGTCATAAGCTCAGTTAACTTCAATTTGTAATTTTTGCCTTCAAAATGTCAAGAGTCCCAAATACTCATTTCTCCCCTCCCCCCCCCCCCCCACACACACACACTCTAGCTGCTGTGATCGCATTGGAGTTAGCATCCCCTTGGAGGCCACACCCTTTTGCCATCCACCATTTTCACAATGCATTCAAATCAGCATTCAAACTGATGATTTCAATTACAACCAAACCAGTTCTTCTCATTAAGGTTTGATGCTAACAGACCAAAATCATTGTATGTGCTTTTAGTAATTGGAATATTGAAAATTCATATATTCCTAAGAGTCATTTCTAATTAAGGATGGACTGTATATAATTTGCACATATCTTTCTGATTGTAAAGCGTACCTGGGACAACTTGACTGTTATTAGGTCCCGAGCAGAACCTAAACATTGATAAATCTGAATACAATATACAAAACAGATAGGATATATCACAGCACTACAAAATATGCAAGTCATAGCAATTTGCATGAGTTCAATTTTCACAGTCTTGCATTTGTAATTGTTTCTATTAATACTGAAGAAAAAGAAAATTGCTCTGATAAAAGCCATTGTAATGCAGAAACACAAAAGTTAAGTAGACTACCATAAATACATTCTAATGCTGTTCAGAAGAATATATGGACAAGATTATATCATGCAGACAGATTTACTTGAAAGCATGTTACACACTATACAAAATATCTTCAAAATATTTTCTAATAGCATCTGCCTGTCTGAAATTCACCTAATTCAGACCAGTCAATTTGTTTCCAAACAGAGCATTTTTAATGTTTTTGTGACATCCTTTTGTACCAACTGTCAACTTACAAATATATCTGCCTGTGATACAAAGACTGCTTTCCGTATTTAGGATGGTCTTTATAAACAGGTTTCACAGTGCATGCAAGATACATGTACAGTAGTTGTGTGCGTATACAGGCAGGCGTATAAACAACATAATGGAAGATTCAGCATTATAATTAAACACATACATGCATATATCTAGATAGTTTTAAGAAGAAAAAAATGTTTTTCTTTTTTTTTCCAAAGATACAAAATTAATGTTGTTTCTCAAAGGATCTGGAGAAACACTGGAAGATAAAAACACAGTATATATATATATATAGGCACATCAAACAAAATATAAAATAGAAACATTATAATTCTCTAATACTTTGAATATATTCAATATGAAATGCTGTGTGTTGATAGACAGCAACATGAAAAAGAAACAAATGATTTCATGGGACTTTGGACCCACAAAAAAAAAATAATATGAATAGCAGTTCCTTGTTTAGCTCCACTATTTCCTGATCATCATTTCGAGCTTGTAAAGCAAGAAATTTTCCTGGCATGAAATTTTCACGAACTGTCACTGGCATTCAATGCAGACAGTGTAGACAGAACTTTAACATGTTTTAATTTGGCAAAATCAAGCTATTGCGAAATTTGCATTTCCAAATTAAAGTGCATGTAAACATTTCTGCTTATACACTCTACAGTAATCATCACGATAAACAATGACAAATGTCATAACTGATAATTCCAGATCATTTCAGTGTTGATCATCAAAACAGGACAAATGCTAATGACCTGTCCCTACATTGCTATTATTTTGCTGCAATCCATCATGTGCATAGAAGTAATCACTTTGAGAGAAAAATGAAAAATAAATGAAAGAGTGAGAATATGTGATCTAAAATAGTATACAAAATGAATTTGAAATCCCCCCCCCCACACATACACACACACAAAGAGAAAAGTTTGGTCAAAGGAAGGAAATATTTGATCTGCAAATTCGACAGTTTTTTTTCCTGTTCCCTTTCATATCTGTAGCCATGGCAATGCAAAATATTTGATCACTGGACAAGTGTGCAAATACACTCCGAGTCCTACAATTGACAAGTGTGACACTAGCCCTGTCTCACAGGTGGGTCTCCACTCAACATGTGAGGTCTAAGACAAGGAGAAGTCTACATGTATCACACGCGTATAAAAAGCAGAGCATGCGTTAGAGTGATGTGTGTATGGTGTGTCGCCAGCCACCTTTATTGAGGGCAAGTTGATTTTGCTGCTACACCTTTTTTTTTTTTTTTTGGGGGGGGGGGGGGGGTACTAGTCTTCAATGGGTTCAAAGAAAAAGAATCATGTTACAGCTGTATGTCCTTCCTCTTTCGTTTCACATCTTTACGATGTTAGAGTGGCCAAAGGGGGGACGGTGTCTATGTTTTTTCCTTTATCAGTTCTGTTACATGAGAAGCTTGTCATATACGGTGTACAGTTTGCTTCCATCCATGGTCTATTTTCATAAATACCTTTGTGAGCCAAAACAAGGTTATCATTTGCTGATAGACTCTAATCAAGTGGTGCACTGCATGAGATAAATTTATTCAGCTGCAAATTTGATGGCACCACTCTTAACCACAACTGTATGGTTAGATAGTCATGGGTCTTTATTCTGATGTTGGTGCATAATTAAATTTGTTGCTTCTTTCTTTGTCTGTTGATTACAAATTTGCATAAACAGTTCTCGGTTGATTTCGACATATTTCTAAGGGCTGGCAGATGCGATGGAGGTGACGAAAGAAATACGAATATTTTTGGTGATGATACAGATCACTGTGTGGAACCAGAAATTTTAACACTTTTAGATTCTTTACCATTATGAGCTTAAGACAGTTTGAACATTGAAGTGTTATACCTCAACATATACTGAGGAGGATTTTTGCATAGAAATACAGTGGACTCCCGTTATAAAGAATTCCACGGGACTGTCAGTTTTCTTTCTTTATATCGAAATTTCGTTACAACCACACAAATAAAAAAATAATAGGGCTGATAATTTTGCGACCTGGATGTTTACTTTGTTGTAACCGAAATTTCGTTCTAACCGTGTTCGTTATAATGGGAGTGCACTGCACAAAAAAGAAAGAAAATCGAGGACAAAACCTCAAAGCGGATAATACAACACCACAGGATTTAATCTGGGTATAGCGTTATTCTGGATCCCCAGATCCAGTTAGGTTTAAATCATACAAGTTATAAATTGAAAATAAAAATTAGATACTACAGTTTACTTTAGTTGCATAACCATTTAAGGAGAATGAACTGCCTTGACAGAGGTTGTGTTCTCGGAACATTGCTGTCGAGTTGTTTACTTCTCCTTCTGATATCTTGAAGCTGATAACTACGTATTGTAACTTTATAGATGGATGAAAATAGCCTCATGACTCAAGGCCCTGAGAATGTCAGATTCTGGCAAATCATTAATACGAGCACTCACTTTTTTTCTCTCTCTCTCTTTCTACAGCATGTTTGTTGTTTTACATGGCACAAGAAGTCAAAATGCCTTCTTTACACATTTTTGAAATGCAAAATAATTTTACAAATACAGCAGCGAGGCAGATAATACAATGAGTTTGAATAATGCCAACCAAAAGAAGCGACTACACTCACTATGGGTTTTTTTTTTCAAAAAAAGAAAGGATGGCAGGACAAAATTGTTCCATAACTTTTTTCACAATCTTTAATGAAGAATTTAAAATGGAACAAGATCAACCATTATTATCAATGTGTTCATGAAGGTATTGATAGCAAAACATTGCAGACACAAACATATCTTTCACTCACACACAAGACAAAAACCCTTTACTTTCTTTGGAAACTCCACAAAAGTAGGACACATATACTGCGTATGATTTGATGGTCATATTAACTATGGAAATCTAGTGGGCAGTAACAGAATCAACATAAGAACATGACGCATGACACAAACATGAGTATGTTTCTAGAACAGTCATGTACTCACATAGTGTATATAGATAGACACACCCAGGGAGCAGGTATCTTTTCGCAGCATGTCTTAAAGCATATAATTTATTTCTTGTCTGATATTTTTGGCTCTTGAAGGCATCTGAATTGCAAATTTAAACATCCATCAACACTGGCACATCTGTGAACTTATTTCAGACATGTGATTACAACATCGCACTTGACATGCACTGCAGCAAATTTGCCAAAAACATGCAGTAAACGGCTGACGAACGTCACAACGGAAATGGCTTTACAATGTGTTCTCAGAGACAGTTTGCGTTGTGACTTGGCCATTTACCATGCATAGGCCTACTGCATACGTGTCTATGATTTCAGGCTGTGTCCTTGGGGCAGGGACTTGGGTTGAGTGGGGAAGTTTGACGACGAATAAACGCTGCTCTAAATCTTGTGTCCATGCTTGAGAAGGAGATCTGGATGAATGCATCTTCGGCTCTTGTAAGAGAAAAGGTTGACTCGGCAGGGAAGTTGCTCAGGTTTCCTCACTTTATGTGTTTGATCATCTATATATGAGCTCTCGGGTCGATTAACGGCATCCACTTCATCCCTTCCTCACAACAGATGGTCGTGATCTACGTTTACTGGCTGTCCAACAGTTTATTCTGCACGTGTGGATCTTTCTCCGATATATCTTCTGGACTCTCCTTGCGGCGGGTGGGTGAGATGCAGTACGGCAGCAGCCCGTTGGGGTGACAGAACCCGTAGTATGAGGCGGCCATGAAGAAGATGCCCACGAAGAAGCCGCCCCAGACGAACACAAGTGCCGGGATGCTGTACATCTGCTCCTGCGAGTCCCGGTTGCTGTACCAAAGCCCGACCATGACGGTGTTTTCCACGAAGATGACGGTGTAGAAGAAAAGGGCGCGGTATCGCGTTGGGCTCTCCTTGACGTTGAAGAGACAGAAGATGTGGATGATGCCCATGACACAGTAAAAGGGGACCTTCTCAAATTTGAAGGACGTCTCCAGCCAGACCAGCCACACTGTGATGACCAACCAGTGGACGCCGGCCACCACAAACACCCACCACTTGTAGATGGTGGCAAAGAGGGCCATGGCAATGACCCGAGATGTTATAGTGAAGAGCCTCCAAGCCATACGCAATGCGACTCCAACGTATGTGATGTTATTCCGTTCAGCCTCAGGATATGCTTCCAGGGCCTTTGCCAGTGACCACAGTGAAAACAGAACAGAGGCACCTGTAAAATGCAAAGTATGTCTTAGTTCTATCCCTTCTGGTTCTGGAGAATAACATTTAAAAAGATTCCTTATTTTGGGGGGAGGGTGTATGGTCAAACAGGGGGTCATTTGAATAGATTGAGATCATAACCTCCTTGGTATGATACCTGCCAATTCTGATGAAAATTCATCATTGGCTTTCCAGTAACAAGATAAAAATGTACAATTTATCCCCCAATTTGACACCCCCCCCCCCCCAAAAAAAAAAACAAAAAACAAACAACAAAACAAAACAAAAACAAAAAAACAATGAACTGGGGAAGGGATGGACACTCCTGGATCTGCCATTAAAGAAACCAAAAAAATTTAAACTAATGTCATTGTAGATTTTACAGTATTAACTTGGCTCCATCATTTCTGGTTCTAAAGAAAATTGTCAAAGATTACTTAAAGGGCCCCGGAAATCCATAATATATGCATGTTGGTTTGTGTTGATCTATGATACCCTCAACATCACTTTTGTCGTGAAACGAATATCTAGAATCATTTCATACATTTTTCATGATTTTTTTTCTTCTATTTTCCTTCAGATTACTTTGGAAAGAACACAAAAAATCCTTCACAATCAATATTCCTTTTGTGACCTCATCTGTCAATCATTGCTAAAGTACTGAAATGTTTAACAAAAGACATTGAAATGCACCTTCCCCTCGACTCCGCACAATTTACATGTTCCCTCGCCATGTCTTTTTGTAGTCACATTAATATCACAAAAACATGCACCTGTGGGTCCACCATGAACGAACTTGAAACTACATGTAAGTACAGTCAGCATTTTACTTACAGTACCATACATGTATCAACTAAGCTCTATGATTGGTTCTTGAGAGGGAAATTTTTACAATTTCTATTGGGGGCCCTGATGGTGATCATTTAAACAATTTGAGACCCTATTGCCCTAGAAATGCCAATTGCTATTAATAGGTTTGGTAAGAAGATGTAAATGTAAAAAGTTTACGCATGATAAACGCCAGATGAAGAGCAAAGTCCGTTGAGACTTCGGCTCAGGGAAGCTAATGAATTAGCCTTGGAATCAAAAGGGATACTGATAAATGAAATAAGAAACGGATGAAAACAAACAGACAAGGAACCAAGTTTTGTGTTTTAACCAAACAAGATACATGTATGGTGTACCACACACAAAACTAGCATACAGCGCTCAGCACTTTCTCGATCTCAGATCTCGCACATACTCCCTTGTTTCTCAGTTCATTAAATGACTAGGATCTGGGGGTTTTTTAGGTGTTGCTTGTATAAAAAGCAAATTCTAAAAGTGTTTTTTTTTTAATTTCATTCTAGTACAGGACAAGGTATTTTATTTGGTGAAAAATTAAATTTTGATCCATTCAACTAGGCTGCTCGTCATTTGATCACTGAATTGATCATTTTCATATTTCTCTTTGAAATGAAATATTCAGTCCATTGCACTCATAAACATCCATCATCTTCATATTGACAGGTGGGTGTGCTGCAGTGAAATGAATATGAATATACTGCACTACTAGGCGTTACAAAAAACATTTCCCACTTTTTATCCTTGATAGTACAAAAAATACTATCAGATAACACTACCATCAATATGAGTAACAGCTGAAAAGTGTATAATTTAGTAAATGTTAGAAATGATTTGAATATGAGAGCATGCATCAGTTTCATTAAATTCATGTTGAATTTTTAAAGTTAAATTCTGATTGTGGCAAAATTTGAACTTTCTGTACAAAATTGGACTTTACACAGGAACCAATGATGTGCATGTGAGTGTGTACTTACAATGACCCTTAACGATAGACTTGAATACCACGAATACCACAATCACACATGGTGAACCGCAAACCCAGCATTTGTTATGTACACCAGCATGCAAACTTCTTCTTTCAAAGATCATCTGAATACCATTTTTCAGAGCTCTGCTGACTATGCTTCTGATCTCTTGCTCCAAGGCACACAAATGTCTAATTAATATTTATTCATGATGAATTTCCCTGGGCACTGCTAGTCTGAATTCATGGTACAAGGTAAAATACATGCGCATGAGAAAAAAAAAAGTAAGGACATGTTTTCATGTGCTTGCATACACTACATTTTTGGATGAATAAATACTAGCTGTGATTGTGGAATTTCTCATAAAAATGTTATCTTGGCCATTGTTCAGGACCATTGTCAGGGTGTTAACCCCACACTCCCATGCACATCAACTGACCCCTGTGCAAAGTTAAATTTTGTACAGGGGGCTGAAAATAAAGCAAAAATTGAACCTAAATAATTCTTGAATTTAATGAAACGGATATATGCTCTCATTTTTAAATCACATTGTACCTTCAACAAAATTGTACACATTATTCAGCTATTGCTCATATCAATGTCAGTGTTTTATCTGATACATATATATTTTTGAATGATATATTAAAGAAAACGCAAAGAGGAATGTGGATTGAGTGAAAGCAGCAATATCAGTAAAACACATCACTGAAAGTTTGAGGAAAATCGGCAAATAGATGAAAAAGTTATTAATTTTTACAGTTTTGGTGTTGAAACCGCTGAATAAGACAACTAGATATTATGATGTATGTGTGGACAACAATATACAGAAAGTGTAAAGGGAATTCTACAATTGTTTTTTCGTGAAAATTACCCATTCCATCATCTTGATACTGACATATTATGTTAAGAGCCGCAATTATTCCCCTTGCTTTCTGAAAGGAGTTAGTCAAGTACTCTTTCATCATGCTAGAAAAGTGAATCCTACATGGAATTTTCTTTATATTTTTTGATATTGTCCACAGTCACACATACGTCATAAACTCAAGTAGTCTCCTCATCCAGCAGTTCCAACACCAAAACTTTAAAAATTCATAACTTTTGCATCTATCGTCTGATTTTCCTTCAACTTTCACGGATGTGTTCTACTTATGTTGCTGCTTTCACTCGATCCATTTTTCTCTTTGGGTTTGGGTTTCCTTCACGGATCTAAAGTGGGGAATTTATTTTGTACGACCTAGTAGCATTCTGGAAAAGGAAACATAATTATGAGACCAATCTACATATTAGTTTAAAATGTGTGTGAGAATGAAGTGATTGGGGAGGAGGTGGATCTCGCTGCTTACCTGCAAGCCAGTAGAATTCCTCCATCTCCACCATCATGTACACCTGGATAACCAGCTGAGGGGCCGACTCCATGAAGGCCTGCAGGAGGCGCAGCATGGTGATGTTCCAGTTCTCAGAGCTCATCAGCTGGTCGTCTGCCTCCTTGCGGTTCTGCAGGCCAAACTTCAGGATGCGCCAGTATCTTGTGGGGGGGGGGGGGGGGGGGGCAAAATAGGAGGAATAACCATTATCGTAATGTGAATAACCACAAGTTGATATTTGTCATTGTATGTATGCTGTTTGTATGCTGACAAATATATTATCTTAAATACATAATGTCTAAGAATAGCTCACACCATCTGTCATTAATGTACATACTGGTAGATATGTATTGTATGGTTGCTTTTGTGTACGTATACCGACTGACAAGATTAGTGGAGAAGGTTCATATTGTAAAATTGCTAATACAGGTACAAAAAAAAATATGAGAGAAAGGAAAAGCTCACCAAATTGAGAATGTTCTAGGAAGTACCTGTACATTGGCTAAATTGTGAAATACATACTGTACACTTTACAAAACAAGTCTACTTCTAACCCAGTGGGTTTGGTAGCTATTTTTACCCACGCCGATGAAAATCGGCAGGGGGTTATGTAAAGGGTTCCGTATGTTTGTTTGTTTGTTTGTTTGTTACCCACGCCGATGAAAATCGGCAGGGGGTTATGTAAAGGGTTCCGTATGTTTGTTTGTTTGTTTGTTTGTTTGTTTTGTTTTGTTTTTTTGTTTGTTTGTTTGTTTGTATGTTTGTTTGTTTGTTTGTTTGTGTACAAGATAACAAGAGAACGGGTAAACGGATTTGCACGAAATGTTCAGGGAATGTTTGGATAATGACAGGAAAGAATCGATTAGATTTTGGTGATAATCGGTTGACCCTTGCAAATTCTGTGTGACCTTGAAGTTTTGACCCCATGGTATAGTGACCATTCCGAAAATTTCCCGTTTCTCACTTTGCGATTTTCCGCTACCATACGAAGACATAAACTCCCCAACGATCCGACTTCGCTGCTCAAATGTTCGTAAGAATTCCGAAATTTACGTTTAGGCCTATTTGAGGGACTATGTCCTTCTAGATTTATGAAAGTTCGTTCTCCGTCATCACAAACTGGCCCGTATTTTGATGATTTTTCAAATTAAAATTGATTGTTTTTTTCGTTGGAGGAGCATTTTGCTCGGTCGCAGTCACACTGCACGATATGCGCGCTCAATGTCAATGCGTGTGCAAGGCCGCTGAAAATGCATCGCGCTTTACACTGTTGGTGCAAAATTGCACCGGGGACGTTGCGGCGCTCGTTGGTGGCCGAATACTGGTGCAGTAGACATTTGCATTCAACCCTTGCATTGAATAATTCCCGTAGACACTAATCATAGGGGTAATTGCCTAGGGGGTACGTAAATTTTGTTTTTCTTTTTTGCTTTTGTGGATACCATCAAAGATCGTACACTCATACGACCTTTGATATCATCACACTCTCGGCTTGCTATAATCAAAATATCCCGCAAGAAAACGGCGTATTTCTCGATTTTTAGCGCTTTTTCCGCGACCCGTCGCGTAGACAATACTCTTAAAACTGGACTTAATTCGCGCGCGCTTGGAAAAGTTCCGATTCTGCACTTTTGACGGTGGAATTTGGGATTTTCGATGGATTTTTGGAGGAGACTTAAGGGCTTTCCTGTACGTGAATGAGTGTTAATACCGTATGTGTAATTATGTGATTTGCGTGTGATGTGACTGTAGAACCAAAGATCGTACACTTCAGTGTACGATCTTTGGTAGAACTCACTGGCTGGTGATAAAGCACCGAATTCTGGTAGATGACCGAATGCACATTATAGTCCAGGCTAGGCTCCATAGAAAGTGCACCTAACCTTGTTTTTTTGATATATACAATGTTTTTTGATGGTTTCTTGTCAATTCGAGGGTGCTGATTCCAAATCCGATTGATGCCACTCGCGTAACCTTGAGCATTTTCGGCAAAACGCAAAAATCCAAAATGGCCGCCAGATATGCTAATTTGGCCATGATAATCCTATTTATGTCAATTTTATGACAAATTATTCCATCAAAGTTTTTTAAATTTTTGTTCCTTGAGTAATTCTACTTGCACATGCAAGAAATTTTTCATTTGAAGAGGTACATTTAGTATTTTAAGCTTATTTTCAATTCAAAATGGCCACCACTCCTATACTCATGTACTATATGAATGGCAAAAAATATGCATAGAAATAGAAGACGAATTTTCAGTCACATACCTACGCTTTTATCAAGTTTTGCTTGTGCAATGCAAATCAGATGAGTGCCACTAGCAAAACAAGCAAACAAACAAGCGAAAAAACAGAAAGTTTATTGTTTTTAGGCTTATTATATTCTTCTTAATACAAAACTTCAAAATGGATGCCACTCATATACCCCTGCACAATATGAACGGCAGAGCGTGTGAAATAAAAAAAAATAATCTTTTTTTTTTTCTGTCACTCAGGTACACTGTTTTTCAATTTGTGTGCTGATTATAAATCAGAAGGTTGTTACTAATAAAGGCTGTTTTATTTTTTTTTTTGATGCAAACATCCAAATTTGCTACCTCAATCTGAATTTTTCCCCAGGTATTTGGAAAAATCCACCAAAACTTGAATTGACGCCAACATCAAGATCGTTTATCAGGAATTATTAGATATGAACATTTGATACTTACTCTCTAAAAAAAATCGAGTGAAAATATTCACTCTTAAAGGAGTGAATACAAAGAAGAGTGAATTTAGAGTGAAATTGGAGTGAATTTTGAGTGAAAATGTTCATTTTCACTCATTTTGGAGTGACCTCAGGGATCACTCGAAGATTTTGGAGTGATCCCTGAAGTCACTCCAAAACGAGTGAAAATGAACATTTTCACTCAAAATGCACTCCAATTTCACTCTAAATCCACTCTTTTTTTATTCACTCCTTTAAGAGTGAATATTTTCACTCGATTTTTTTAGAGAGTACTTGACTTGAGATGTTCAACATTAAATCATTCATTCTGATTTACTGAATTAAAAGGCTGAATCCTAGATGATGACACAAATGAAATTTCCAATTAACTGTCCTGTTCTACATTATCTAAAAGCGATATTATACAAACTTTTCAGTCCCCTCATCCGAGAAAGAACATGAGGCAGGGGAAATTGGAAAAAGGGACCACCTCACTTCCTGTTGTCAAATCTCTGAAATGAAAACAATGCCCCAAAGTTTTTAATGTTAACCCAGATGAATTATATATGGTAGATGAATTTTACCACCGTTTTTTCGGAGTGAATGTGTTTGAGTATAGGCCTATGATGTCGAGGGAGACTCTGAGATCTGTACAGTGCTGCCTCATTCTGAAAGCAGTGTTATAACAACTTCACATTGCTTGTCTTTAATCTTCAGCATTTGCAGATTCAGGATTGCTCTCGGTAACCAGACCAGCTGTGTTAGGACTCGGAATGATGGCCTCCTTACTTGTGGCTGTAAACTAACTCCACTAGAGGTCTTTTTAACATAGGCTATGTGGTGACATTATATTCACTTCACGTAGGAAGTTTGCAGATGATCTTGCCTTTACGTCTCATAGAAAGTCCTTGGATGACATGAGCCGAGTACTGACCCATCTCAAGACAATAGTGGAGTACATCATCTTCTGGAGACTTTGCCCCAACCTTTGTTAGATTATCATCAGACCCACGCCTTCCATCTTAGTAACCATCTTGCCAACGCTATGTTCAAGGTAGCTCTCTGTGGCAAGCCTTCCAAGCATAGGCTAAGGAAGTCCACCCTCTTTCACTGACACTCGATCACTCTCCCTCACACTGGAAGGAAAGGATGGCCAGTGTCACCAGTGCCGTCAACGCATACCCTGACATTCCAAACACGATAGCATGGGGGGGGGGGGGGGGGGGGGGGGGCATTTCATGAAGCGTTTTGTCTGACAAATTTGTCTGACAAATTTGCTCTCAGCCAATCAGATGCAAGGATTTAATAGCTTATAACAGTTTGTCAAAAAGAAAAGATCTGACAAAACACTTCATGAAATGCCCCCTTGAACAACCTGCCATCAATGCGCCTGAAATCCCACAAGCCTAGATTTCCCTACTGTAACTAGAAAACATTGACCCCAAAACAAGTTGGTGCAGATGCTGGTCTGATGTCATCTCTGATACCGCCCAAATTACCTACAACACTGTCTCTGGCCTTGCAACAAAGCCACAGGGCTTCAACGGGTGGTGATCAAGCAAGTCTTCATGTCTTCATCCTATTTCTATGGCAAGTAATCGCCCTCTAACCCCTGAGGAAGTGCTGAACATCACCAGATGTGGTTGCAATCAAAACAATTGCAGGACTAATATGCATCTTTAGCCTGAGAATTCTGCACATTTGGGGCTGATGTCGCCTGCTGCTAAACATACAATTAAAGGGTTCTTTAAAGACAATAAAAATGACAGTTTTAGTTTTAAGACAAGACTGAATGAGATCATGATGTCAAAGTGTATATTATCAACACCTAGGAACTGTGAGAGAACTGAAAGAGGTATCTCACATTGCTCCTTGGGTGATGTTTAATGAACAGTTTGTACGGTATTGCATTAGGACAGTTTCGTTTATGCCTTCAACAGTTTTTGTTGTTGTTTTAATTCAAGAAGAAAATCAGGTTTGCTCGATAATATCAAGGCGGCACTCCTAAATTAAGTCATATCAAAGTGATGGAGGTTATGATCCATTTCGAACTCGCCTCAGGACTGCTCCCTCCCCCCCCCCCCCCCCAACTCCTTGCTGGAAAAAAAAATCTACAGTGTAAAGGGTTTTTAGTTGTGTCATTAATGTCCGATGTGTTTTTGTCCGCAACCATGTATCTCTGCACTTACTGTATAGGATTTTTTTTTTGTACTTTGTTAATATGGTTTTAGGGGAATGCATATTACAAGCTTTGCTTTCTAGCTTCCTCTCCATTTTTAACATTATTTGATAAATACCATGTATCTAGGCTCCTTAATATATTGTGTTAGTATTACATTTTTATATTCAACCGGCATGTAGAATATGATGGTACATTGATTCCTTGCGAGAAATTGTGTTCAACATCGTAAGGTTTATGAATATTAAATGCTCATATATGTAGGCCCCCTATATATTGTAAGTGACACCCAACATATTGAACATGCAACACTTTATGATAGCGTAGGTACGGGACTGGAAATACAGTAAATTTGTTCTATATTTCCATGCATATGTTTTGCCATTCATATAGTACATAAGCATAGGAATGGCGGCCATTTTGAATAACAAAATGAGCTTTAAATGCTAAATGAACCTATATGAAATGAAAATTCGCTTGCAAATGCAGATGGAGTAACTCTAGGAATAGAAATGTACAAAGTTTGGTGGAATAATTGGTCATATAATGCACATTATTGTGTTTATCACGGCCGAATTAGCATATCTGGCGGCCATTTTGGATTTTTGCATTTTGTCGAAAATGCTCAAGGTTATGCGAGTGGCATCAATCAGATTTGGAATCAGCACCCTCGAATTGACAAGAAACCATCAAAAAACATTGTATATATCAAAAAACAAGGTTGGGTGCCTTCTAGCCTGGACTATTATGTTTACCCCGACTTTGTACTTAGGCGTGGGTCTGCCGCCTTTGACGGCCCCTCTCTAGTTTGTTTGTTTGTTTGTTTGTTTGTTTGTTTGTTTGTTTGTGTGTTTGTTTGTTTGTTTGTTTGTTTGTGTACAAGATAACAAGAGAACGGGTAAACGGATTTGCACGAAATGTTCAGGGGATGTCTGGATAGTGACAGGAAAGAATCGATTAGATTTTGGTGATAATCGGTTGACCCTTGCAAATTCTGTGCGACCTTTAAGTTTTGACCCCATGGTATAGTGACCACTCCGAAAATTTCCCGTTTCTCACTTTGCGATTTTCCGCTACCATACGAAAACATAAACTCCCAAACGATCGGACTTCGCTGCTCAAATGTTCGTAAGAATTCCGAAATTTACGTTTAGGCCTATTTGAAGGACTATGTCCTTCTGGATTTATGAAAGTTCGTTCTCCGTCGTCACAAACTGGCCCGTATTTTGATGATTTTTCAAATTAAAATTGATTGTTTTTTTCGTTGGAGGAGCATTTGCTCGGTCGCAGTCACACTGCACGATATGCGCGCTCAATGTACAATGTCAATGCGTGTGCAAGGCCGCTGAAAATGCATCGCGCTCTACCCTGTTGGTGCAAAATAGCATCGGGGACGTTGCGGCGCTCTTTGGTGACCGAATACTGGTGCAGTAGACATTTGCATTTAACCCTTGCATTGAATAATTCCCGTAGACACTAATCATAGGGGTAATTGCCTAGGGGGTACGTAAATTTTGTTTTTCTTTTGCGCTTTTGTGGATACCATCAAAGATCGTACACTCATACGACCTTTGATATCAACACACTCTCGGCTTGCTATAAGCAAAATATCCCGCAAGAAAACGGCGTATTTCTCGATTTTTAGCGCTTTTTCGGCGACCCGTCGCGTAGACAATACTCTTAAAACTGGACTTAATTCGCGCGCGCTTGGAAAAGTCCGCTGGTAAAAAAAAAGAATAAAAAACTTACCAAAAATGGTAATTCAAGGGTTAGTAAACTACTTTTGTAATCGACATGAAAGGGGGATCAAGAAATAAGATATTTTTCTAAGATTTCTTTTAACCATAATTAAAGAGATACAATATAGCGTGAAACATTGTTCAAAAAGTCCGGAGCCGACAAAATATTGCGATTCAGCGTGATTCCTGGTTGGCATTCTGAATATAAGCAGGATGTGCGCAGTGTGCTCAGAACATCCGAACGGCAAAAAGAGTCGCTGCAATGTTGCGCAATGTGATGTATATAGAATGTACACCTTTGTACCTTACGCTTCGTTATATCAAAGCTAGATCATTAATGATTTTGTTTTTGCAGTATTGCTTTATATACTATGCCTTGCATTGCCAATATTAAGACTTGACCTGGGCTTTTTCCTAACTTTTTCAGGTATATAAAACACACACACACACACACAAACACAAACAATAATATTAGAGGATGTTCTACAGTGCAGATTTTGGATATCCTTCCCCCACTTCGACGCCCCCTCGCTTTTCATACCTCCCCAAATCATGAACATTAACCGACACCCTTGACTACCAGTGGCGGATCCGCCCCCCCCTTAATTTCCAAAGCGAAAAAATATAGCTACAAAAAGGCAGTTTTTGGACTGCAAAATGTCAAAATTTTCAAGCTCGCTCGCTCCGCTCGATCGCATTTAATCGCTATGCCATTCTCCTGATGTTGCTGCCAGTAATTGCCAGCAGTTGCGCCCGGTGCGTTCCCTTATTCAAAAGTATAGCTACAAACGGCAGTTTTGAGACTGGAAAATGTCAAAATTTTCAAGCTCGCTCGCGCCGCTCGCTCGCATTTAATCGTTATGTTATTCTCCTGATGTCACTGCCAGTAATTGACAGCAGTTGCGCTCGTTGCACCCCCCCCCCTTAATTTCCAAAGCCAAAAAAGTATAGCTACAAACAAAGTTTGGGGACTGTAAAACGTCAAAATTTTCAAGCTCACTCGCATTTAATCGCTATGCCATTCTCCTGATGTTGGTACCAGTAATTGCCAGCAGTTGCGCCCGGTGCGCCCCCCCCCCCCCTTAATTTCCAAAGTGAAAAAATACAGCTACACAAACGGCAGTTTTTGGACTGTAAAATGCCAAAATTTTCAAGCTCACTCGCTGCGCTCGCTCGCATATAATCGTTATGTCATTCTCCTGATGTTGCTGCCAGTAACTGCCAGCAGTTGCACCCGGTGCGCCCCCCCCCCTCCTTCATTTTCAAAGCGAAAAAATATAGCTACAACTGGCAGTTTTGAGACTGTAAAATGTCAAAAATTTTCAAGCTCGCTCGCTTCGCTCGCTCGCATTTAATGGTTATGCCATTCTACTAGGATGTTGCTGCCAGTAATTGCCAGCAGTTGCGCCCCGTGCGCCCCCTTAATTTCAGGCTTTCAAGTGGCCCTACTTTTCCTACTTTTTCCTACTTTTTTACTACTGTCCCTACTTTTCCTACTTTTTTGCTCAAAATCCTGCTTTTTCCTACTTTTTCCTACTTTTTTGGTGAAAAACCCCGCAAAAAAAAAATTGTGCGAGGCTACTTGAATAATATGTATTCAGGAATGATGAGCAGACTTAGTTGCAGATTTTTACTGGTGGGGAGAGCCTCTTCAGCATGAAAGAGGGATAACACACACCAATCAACCACAAGACTGCTGCCAGCCTCAGCTTTTGCTCCTGTGCAGATGTGATTGATCCCACTGATATTGCAGCCTAGGACTTGGAGCAGTGCTCAACCAGCTCTCATCATCGCTCAAAATTACCAGGCTCTCCCAGGAGCAAAAGTGAGGCTGAGGCAGCAGGGTTGTGAGCACAAATTAAGATTTACATGTAACATCAAGAGTTCTGGTGAGTATCGACGAAAACTACTCCAAAAAGCCTGCACATGTCCTGACTTATTCCTACTTTTTTTTCTTTAATGCCCTACTTTTTCCCTCTTATGTCCTACTTTTTCCTACTTTTTTAGAGATTTTGTTCCTACTTTATTCCTACTTTTTTACATTATCCCGCGTGAAAGCTTGTTAAATTTCCAAAGCGAAATAATATAGTTACAACCGGCAGTTTTGGGACTGTAAAATGTCAAAATTTTCAAGCTCGCTCGCATATAATCGTTATGTCATACTCCTGATGTCGCTGCAAGTAATTGCCATCAGTTGCGTCCGGTGCGCCCCCCCCCCCCCCCCCCCACTAATTTCCAAAGCGAAAAAATATAGCTACACAAACGGCAGTTTTGGGACAGTAAAATGTCAAAATTTTGAAGCTCACTCGCATTTAATCGTTATGCCATTCTCCTGATGTTGCTGCCAGTAATTGTCAGCAGCAGTTGCGCCCGGTGCGTCCCCCCCTTCATTTCCAAAGCGAAAAAATATAGCTACAACCGGCAGTTTGGGGACTGTAAAATGTCAAAATGTTCAAGCTCGCTCGCTTCGCTCGCTCGCATACAATCGTTACGTCATACTCCTGATGTCGCTGCCAGTAATTGCCAGCAGGTTGCGTCCGGTACGCCCCTTTAATTTTCAAAGCGAAAAAAATATAGCTTCAAACGGCAGTTTGGGGACTGTAAAATGTCAAAATTTTTAAGCTCGCTCGTATTTAATCGTTATGCCATTCTCCTGATGTTGCTGCCAGTAATTGTCAGCAGCAGTTGCGCCCGGTGCGTCCCCCCCCCCCTCCTTCATTTCCAGAGCGAAAAAAATATAGCTACAAACGGCAGTTTGGGAATTGTAAAATGTCAAAATTTTCAAGCTCGCTCGCTTTGCTCGCTCGCATTTAATCGTTATGCCATTCTACTAAGATGTTGCTGCCAGTAATTGCCAGCAGTTGCGCCCGGTGCGCCCCCTTAATTTCCAAAGCGAAAAAATATAGCTACAACCGGCAGTTTTGGGACTGTAAAATGTCAAAATTTTCAAGCTCGCTCGCTTCGCTCGCTCGCATACAATCGTTATGTCATACTCCTGATGTCGCTGCCAGTAATTGCCAGCAGTTGCGTCCGGTGCGTCCCCTTAATTTCCAAAGCGAAAAAATATAGCTACAAACGGCAGTTTGGGGACTGTAAAATGTCAAAATTTTCAAGCTTGCTCGCTCCGCTCGCTCGCATTTGATTGTTTTGCAATTCTCCTGATGTTGCTGCCAGTAATTTGTCGTTTCACACCGTCATTCCATAATCCATAAGGAAAAAATGACTGCGCAGTGGAATGTATCATGCACATTCCGTTATGTATTGCAGTCCCCATTACAGTTTCCAGACTGACAGCACACGCACATACGCGCACACACACATACACACGCACGCACAAGCAAGCATGCATACACACCCTCAAAATTACTTTTCCACGAGGTGCCCCCCCATGTCTTGACCAACCCGCCACGGTACGCCACTGGCTGCACCCGTCCGGTTATGGGCTTGTAATCGTGGTGATGGTGACTATCGCCGATCATCCCCCCCCCCCCCCCCACTCCTCAGCACGGATTTACGCCGTTGACTCACAGCTGTGTCGCTCTAGGTTGGGGATACTTACAGAGCATTCAAGAAAGGGTGAATGCATCTATATGAGCCACAGAAATTATGAAGTAGACAGAGTACCCAACAACTGTGCTCTGAGAGTCGCATCTCTTCTGGCTCTGAAGCAAATCATTATGGTCAGTCCTGTGTTTACCTGGTGACCTGCTATATTTGTGGAGATAGGGCCAGAGAAACGTATTGCCTGTGGCGAATTGGTTTGCCTTCATTGGTGACCGACTCCATTTTAATGTTTGCGGACATTGCTACCACTGAAGCAGTGACTGGATGGATTCCTTCAACTGTAGCTGGATATCATTTGCTGGATTATCCTTCACAATGCCCTTACGAAAAAGTCCTGTGGTACTCCTGTGGTAATTACCACAGGACGGTACCACAGGACAGTACCACAGGACAGTACCACAGGAAAGTACCACAGGACAGTACCACAGGAATTGTCCTGTGGTATTTTGGGACATACCACAGGACAGTACCACAGGAATTCCTGTGGTATTTTGGGACGTACCACAGGGCAGTACCACAGGAAAGTACCACAGGACCGGTACCACAGAACAGTACCACAGGACAGTACCACAGGAATTCCTGTGGTATTTTGGGACGTACCACAGGGCAGTACCACAGGAATTCCTGTGGTATTTTGGGACGTACCACAGGGCAGTACCACAGGAGTAGTACCACAGAACAGTACCACAGGAACTGTCCTGTGGTATTTTGGGGACAGTACCACAGGACAGTACCACAGGTCGATCATTACCACACAGCATTACCACAGGGCAGTACCACACAGCATTTCCATGGTACCACAGGAGAGTACCACACAGGATAGATCGAAAAAAAAAATCTGGGAGACTTTTAGCCACATTTCAAGGAATATTCCTGATAGGTGAGTGATGGATTTCAGGACAAACATGGCCCTACTTAATAACCTGTCCTACTCCTAACATAACCTCAAACAAGAGTCTAATGGCCAAGTGCCAATCTAGTCCTATAATAGATCTATATAGTCATATTCTATTCCTAGGTAGCCATCGACCCTATCAGTACATATATATATGGCCGTCTATCCGTAAAGCATTAAGGCATGGTTACTAACTCGATTATACTTTGTTATCAAGATATGAAATTACACTTTCATAACAATATCTATGATATTGGGAATAACATAACATAATTAGACAATCTTTCATAAAGTTCAAAGTAAGTTCCATCATTAATACTTTGACTTTTTAAGTCATATATGTATTTTCTAAAATCTAGAGTGCTTTTTATAAATATTCATGAGCTATGTAAAAATTTGTACCACAGGAGTACCACAGGAGTACCACAGGAGTACCACAGAAGTCCTTATGAAATTTCTCATGCTTTACATCAGCACTTTCACTAAATAGGTAATACTGTAGGAGTATAGGACAGGATAAGTAATGGCAAATCAATTGTTATAATTCACAGCATAACTCATCTATCAATTAATTGAGGAATATTAATATGTGCTTTTTTGTTTGTATTTTTGTTATAAATTTCAGTTGATTCTGCCTTACAATTTTCCTGTGTGGTACTCCTGTGTGGTACTGCTGTTTGATATTCTCCTGATGTGATAGTCCTCTGGTATAAAATGTTAAGAAAAAAAAAGAATATCCTGTGGCATTTTTCTGTGGTACTTACGAATTTAATTTGCTGTGTGGTACTTCTGTGTGGAATAGCACCATATTATGATGTTCCTGTGGGATTTTGGACAGTCCCTGTGGTACTCTCCTGTGGTATACATCGAAAATTACCACAGGAATTCCTGTTGTACTGTCCTGTGGTACGTCCCAAAATTCCACAGGACAATTCGTGTGGTACTGTCCTGTGGTACGTCCCAAAATACCACAGGACAAGTCATGTGGTACTGTCCTGTGGTACTATCCTGTGGTACTTTCCTGTGGTATTGTCCTGTGGTACGTCCCAAAATACCACAGGACAAGTCGTGTGGTACTGTCCTGTGGTACTATCCTGCGGTACTGTCCTGTGGTACGTCCCAAAATACCACAGGACAAGTCGTGTGGTACTGTCCTGTGGTACTATCCTGTGGTAATGCCCTGTGGTACGTCCCAAAATACCACAGGACAAGTCGTGTGGTACTGTCCTGTGGTACTATCCTGTGGTACTTTCCTGTGGTACTGTCCTGTGGTACTGCCCTGTGGTATTGTCCTGTGGTACTGCCCTGTGGTACTGTCCTGTGGTACGTCCCAGAATACCACAGGACAAGTCGTGAGGTACTGTCCTGTGGTAATATCCTGTGGTACTGTCCTGTGGTACTGTCCTGTGGTACGTCCCAAAATACCACAGGACAAGTCGTGTGGTACTGTCCTGTGGTACTTTCCTGTGGTACTGCCCTGTGGTACTGTCCTGTGGTACGTCCCAAAATACCACAGGACGAGTCGTGTGGTACTGTCCTGTGGTACTATCCTGTGGTACTTTCCTGTCGTACTGTCCTGTGGTACTGCCCTGTGGTACGTCCCAAAATACCACAGGACAAGTCGTGTGGTACTGTCCTGTGGCACTATCCTGTGGTACTTTCCTGTGGTACTGTCCTGTGGTACTGTCCTGTGGTACTGCCCTGTGGTACTGTCCTGTGGTACGTCCCAAAATACCGCAGGACAAGTCGTGAGGTACTGTCCTGTGGTACTATCCTGTGGTACTGTCCTGTGGTACGTCCCAAAATACCACAGGACAATTCCTGTGGTACTGTCCTGTGGTACTATCCTGTGGTACTTCCCTGTGGTACTGTCCTGTGGAACTGCCCTGTGGTACTGTCCTGTGGTACGTCCTAAAATACCACAGAACAAGTCGTGTGGTACTGTCCTGTGGTACTATCCTGTGGTACTTTCCTGTTGTACTCTCCTGTGGTACGTCCCAAAATACCACAGGACAATTCATGTGATACTGTCCTGTGGTACTGTTGTGTGGTATACGTCCCAAAATACCACAGGACAATTTGTGTGTATACTGTCTTGTGGTACTGTCCTGTGGAACTTTCCTGTGGTAATGTCCTGTGGTACTGCCCTGTGGTACATCCCAGAGTACCACACGAGCCTGTGACACAGTACCACACAGTTCCTGTGTTAACATATATTTGTGTGGTACATTGTGTGGTACCAACCAGTACCACAGGGAGTACCACATGAGCCTGTAAAACAGTACCACACAGTTCCTGTGGTAACATTTATTTATGTGGTACATTGTGTGGTACTGACAAGTACTACAGGAAGTACCCTACAAGCCTGTGGTACAGTACCACACAGTTCCTGTGGTAACATTACAAGTGTGTGGTACATTGTGTGGTACCGACAAGTACCACAGGGAGTACCACAGGACTTTTTTGTTAGGGTGTTGGGACTCTACATGTATCGCCGAGATTTGTACTTTGGCTTATAGTAACCTGTGCCCATTGATTTATGTCTGAGGTATCATTAATCAGTACACCAAGGATCATTCATCTGTTCATCAAACATCACCCTTGGATATTTCCAGTGGGGATTAAAATTTAATTTCCATTTAATGGAACTTGTGATGTTTACATGCAACTGTAACACATGTACAAGCTTGTAAAACTGTGCAATCCTATTTATAATACATGTACATTGTACGTACTGATTGATCAGTGTCCCTACAGCAAATAGCACTGATAATAAACTGACTAATATATACAGTTTCTAGAGCATTCTTAGTGTCATCAAAGCAATGGCCCTACTACATGTAGCGACATGTAGTATTTCAAAGGCAGCAATGACAAGTACACTATGGTACCTACGGCTACAAGGTTATGCACTTTATAACACGTGCAGGCTTTATTAATAAGCACAGCTTGCTTTAAGGCCGTGTCACACCTTTCCGGGCATGATATACGCGGGCTTGTGGCGAGGAGGTATAGTTTCCAGCACGAAGAAGATTTTCAGCGGGCGAACAAGAATGTTTGCAATTTTCATTTTCATGCCTTGTCATACCGTATCTGGGGAAGTTTTGCGGCTTGACTTGCGGGGAAACAAATTTACTCCCCGGAGCTCTCCGCAGTTGGTCCGCACCTGACAGTATCTAGCGCGTATCTCGCCTGTAGTTGCCAGGAGGTGGTCACGCAAGTCCAAATTAAAGGGATCGTACAGTTTTTGGTTGAGACCTAATTTCAGGTTTCTAACATTTTTTAGTGAGATAATGAAAAAACCTCTTATAAAATATGAAAGAGCATTTCTATGAGGTATTCAACATTTATTTGATGAAAATTGGTTTTGAAATGGCTTAGATATCAAAAAAAGAGCGATTCTAATACAGTGTGGGACCCACACTTTATTATGATCGCTTTGTTTTAGTTTGTTTTTTGATGTTTCAGTCATTCCACACCCGATTTTCATCAAATAAACTTTGAATTCCTCTTAAAATGGTATGCTCTGTACTATATCATATGTGTTTTCTTGGTATCTCGCAAAAAGTTAAAAGCCCAATTCTCATCTCCACCAATACTGTACCATCCCTTTAACCGCAGCTAAGTTTTGAGCAACACCATAACTTTTTCCGGGTGAGTCGCGGGAATGCCCGGAGAGGTCCACGCAGAACGCCAGTAGGACGCCCTAAGCGGCAGCACTTCCCAGGCAACTCCCACGCAGGTACTTCGCAATCCCCGTATGCAGCTAAGATAATAGGGAGCTTTAGATTTTGACGCGCGGACGTTTGAGATGACGAGCGCGTTGGACGTTCTCCTCTCCCCTGCGTCGTGTAGAAAAGTAGCTTTAGATTACGCTGCCCAGACGCAACGTATAAAAAAATAAAATCGCACCCCCATATGATCGGTGCGTGAAGTAGCTCTCTACGTTGCAAACTGTGCGGACGTAAAAACAGCCCAGTACGCGTAGTGAAAAACTCAGGCGACGCAAGCTAAAAATAGATCGACTTGACGCGCGCTTCTGCGCACGCTCAGAACATGTTTCTTTCCTCTGAACGGCCGCGCGTCTAAAATCTAAAGCTCTCTAATTGACATTCCGTGGGACTTTGCCATTCCATCAGAGGAATTCCTTCACTGAGTTGTCAGCCCCTACGCGACTGGTATAAAAGTCACACAGTATACCCGCAAATAGAATTAAGTAGAACGTGTCCAGCAAGTAAGACACATGCACTGACTCTCCCGAATCCTTGTTCGCCATCAGAAATTGTCGGTATGCTGGGAAATCCCTACACGTAACAAGCCTGCGTAGCTTGCCCCGGAAAGGTATGACAGGGCCTTAAGGCCGTGTCACACCATAACGCGGGCTTGTAGCGAGGAGGTAGTTTCCAGCACGTAGAAGATTTTCAGCGAGCGAACAAGAATGTTTGCAATTTTCATTCATGCCTTGTCATACCATACGGGGGAACTTCTGCGGCTTGACTTGCGGGGAAACAAATTTATTCCAAGGAGCTCTCCGCAGTTGGTCCGCACCTGACAGTATCTAGCGCGTAGTTGCCCGGAGGTGCTCACGCAAGTCCGATTTAACCGCAGCCAAGTTTTGAACATGACCAAAACTTTTTCCGGGTGAGTCGCGGGAATGCCCGTAGAGGTCCACGCAGAACGCCAGTACGAGACCCTTAGCGGCAGTACTTCCCAGGCAATTCCCATGCAGGTACTTCGCAGTCCCGTATGCAGCCAAGATAATGAAATTCTGTGAGATTTCAGCCATTCCATTAGAGGAATTCCTTCACTAAGTTGTCAGCCCCCACGCGACTGGTACAAAGGTCACACAGTATACTCGCAAGTCAACGCGTCCAGCAAGTAAGATACATGCGCTGACTCGCACAAATCCTTTTCCGCCCTTAGGAATGTCCGGTATGCTAGAAAATCCCTACACGTAACAAGCCCGAGTAGCTTGCCCGGAAAGGTGTGACAGGGCCTAAACACGGTTGCGGGTAAAAAAATATGCGTGCGCACCTCCGGGCGACTACTTTTGAGATACATGCTAGGTACTGTCATGTGCGGATATCTACGGGGACCTCCGGGTAGTCAAAATTGTTCTTTGCAAGTCGCACGCAAGGCTGGTGTGACACGGCCTTAAACATGGTTGCGGGTAAAAAGATTTTCGTGCACACCTCCGGGTGACTACGGGTGAGATACATGCTAGGTACTGTCATGTGCGGCTCATTCCGGGGACCTCCGGGTAGTAAAAATTGTTCTTTGCAAGTCGCACGCAAGGCTTGCCCGGAAGGGTGTGACACGGCCTTTATGGAAAAACTCGAGGTTTGCGTGGGCATCATTTGCAGATTTTAGGAGCAATCATGGTTAGTGTATCTCTCTCTCATAAACCAAAATGTATAGCAATGTCACTGGTGTATTGAAGACTTTTTTTTTTTTCAGGCGGTCAGGTTGACATGAGATACAAGCCCAGAAAAATGCTGCAGAAATCAATCACCTTGGATGCCTCCATCTTTCAAGTCATCACCATATCTGCCACAAGTTAATGTCCCTCTGATGACCGTAATTGAAGCTTATCAATCTTGACCACTGACTCAGGATTAACGCAACTCTCCATGCCCTGCATCAAGGATACAGTTGCAAATCAAAGTCCGATTTTGTCCATTATACCACATAGAGTGTCCATATGCAGGCCGTATTATTGTGACTTGTTTCAAGCCGTGTTTATAATGACAAAATTGTCAAACCATGAAGAATTGAGAACCCATCACATCTAATGTATCCTACACCCTATGGGGCAAAAGAAAAAAAAAAGGAAAACAAAAGAAAACAAAATGAATAATAAAAATGTGAGGCTGGGTAATTCAAGAAAATATTTCTCCTCTACCGCCCCCCCCCCCCTTTTAACCTTACCTTTTGAGCATACCAAGCTGGAGAACATGCGTGGCCACCAAATCACACCAACACAGCAGCTTCCTTGCCCAACCTTTGTTCTTGTGGTCAGAGTCGTTCTTCAAGTCAGAGACGAACCACCGGAAGCTGAAACACTGGAGGACGAGGGATGGGATGAGCACGAAGATGAAGGTCAAGATGCCCCAAAAGTAATAGTCGCTGTGGAAATAGTGTACACCCATTAAGAGATCAGTCACCACGTCTGTAACGTACATGATCATCTCACCAAGGGGGATGAAGATGGCCTTTAATACCGTTACATGTACTTGGTTTTTGCAATACCGGTTGTCTTCCTTGCTCTTCTTTGCCATGTCTGCCTTCGTTTTATCAGAGCTGTCATTCTGGATGCGGTCCCTGGACTTAGAGGGAGGAGCATTGTTGCCATTTCCTGCGGTGTTGGATATTCAGAATCCAGCTCCCGCGATGGAGTCTTGCGCAGAGCATTGGTGGAATCCCCGATATCTGTGGTATCCGCTGTCATGGTGATGCAAGTCTCCTACATGAATCCAAACAGGAGTGATTTACCCCAAAATGTAAATAATACAATAACTGCTCTGGGAGGCATTTTTGGCATAACATTTCTCTCTGCTGCCAGCTGATTCAGTGTTGCCAACTGCAGTTATTACAGGTAAGTTTGTTTGTCACTTTTTCTCCACACATTGCATGTGACTAATCCTATAAAACTAGATGACAACAAAACAATGCTGTGCTACCCTGTAAGGGGATGTTGTATCCGCAGAGCTTCACTGATCGATATAAATAGGTCTTGAGCTGGAACACTCAACTATAAGGAACAGGAAGTCCCCGATACAATGTTCTTCTTCCAAATCTGAATACAATCTTCTTTTTTCCTACCAATCAAATGACCAATGAAATTAAGTTTCTTTGTGTCCCAGGACACTCTAATGTCAATCAGTAACTTACTCATATTACTGCACATAAATGACGGTACTGTGATCTAACCTATTAATACACAGATGCACTTAGAAGACAGATCAAAAGAACATGACAGACTAATGCCACAGACTAGAATAAACATTTTGTAAATGACTTATAAAAGATACCAAGATCAATAGAGTGCAAGTAAGATCCTACCACAATGCTTCCTTGTACATGTACAAGTTGTATTTGTAGGAATATGCACAGTACGATGACTTGTCCTGTATCCTCAACTGCGTACCAGTAATACTGGCAATGTGCACAACATTTGAGGAAAATCTGCCTCGACATGATTGTTTACTTCTCATGATGTACATTGTACTAGGGAGGTACGACCTCCCTCCCTCATTGTACCTTGAACTGATAACTGCATATTATGATTAATAAAGATAAATGAAAACAGCCTCACATTCATGACCCCGATAATGGAAGGTTCTAATAATTAACTCAAGCACTTAAGTTGACTGATCACTGTACACAGAAGCACATGACGATGGGAAGTAGATTGCAAAAAAAAGTGCATGTACCTCGACCTAACTTTGTTTATTTCACTTCCTTCTCTCATTTTTTTTTCTTTCTTTCTGGGTTGTACATTTGTACATGTATTGGCATGAAACATCAAAATGTCTTTAAACCACAATTGACAAAATCTGAAATAATTATAGGAATACTACAACAAGGTACATTTAGTTGTAATACAGTGAGTTTGAATGGTGTCAACTTACAGGACCAACTAAAATGCACCCAACACAATGTTCCCAAATACAACATCAGCATAATGTTTTTCCATTTTTATCATTCAGTCCATCCTCACAATTTTTTGAACCATTTTACATTAAACCAGCTAAATCATAGTGTATGCACGCATAGATCTACAGGAGACAAGAGTGCAATTTTACAGATAGTTTTGCGTGGTATAAAGTATGATACACTGTGTCACAGTAACAGTTGATGTATATTCAACAGAAGAAAATTATGGTCTAGATTTAACCATAAAACAAACACATTTTTGTGCAAGCACACTTGCTCCAGCTGAGATGTAACATCATATTATGCATAACATACTGAATAATAGTGTGTAGTCGACTTCTGTTACACAAGTACAGCCTCGTACAATGGAATAGGATGATATGACTTGAGGTACTTATGGTTGATACTGAACATCGATTACAATAAGTTTTTTTTTTATAAGTAACAAAAAATTAGTTGGATAATAAAACCAAATGCATCAAGATATGAAACACGACTGAGATGTTCACTTGTAGTGGAGGCAACATGCAGAATGTTCCATTCGAAGGGCCACATGCTACTGAAGGGGGAAGTAGGGGTCCAGTTATAAAGTAGCAGGATTTCTAACCAGTAACTTCCTCTTAATGACTGTTTAATTACAATTTGGACATTGATGAGTTAACAGGATTTTGAACCTTAGGGTTAGAAAATTCAGTTGATAATATACCCCACAACAAGAGCCATCATCACCACCATGCATCAAACAATTAAACAGGCCTGTATTAAAAGTTAAGAACTCTGACAGTAATACACATTTAAATATGAATTTTAAGCACCGGCAGTGTTCACAGATCACCAACATGCCCACTTAATAATGGCATGAAGTTTCAGATTACATTGTATTTGTCGTGCCCATGTGAAGTGCACATTGTAGTTTGAAGTTCATTAAGCAGTGCTTCCCTCATTTGCCATTAAACACTACAATGCTCTCCCACTGTCCAGAGAAAATGCCCTTCTCCTCAGGGGAGAATGGTACAAGTATGGCCCACCACGACAAGATCACGTTTATTCTAGAGCAGACCTCTCTTTGACTATTAACACAATAAAACAGAACGTTCCATCCATGAACAGAAATAACAAAATATTTGACTAGGACATGATCATGTTGATCAAGAACAGGCAGTTGATTTAACCATTTCACATAAATACATATGAAATATTTGATATTAGAGTGTGTGTCCCCTCTGAATTTTTCTACCACTTTTTTAAGTCATGTAGGTATTCAATTACTAGCGAAGACTAGGATCATCAGTTAGCAATATCAAACATGTAGGGCATCAAGAAGATGATTTCCATATGATGTCAACATTCTCCTGCAGTCATTGTTGATGGCCACATGACAGCTTACACTTTCACAGATGCCATCACACAGCACACACACACACACACACACACACACACACACACAATCACAGATACACACACACATTCTTACATACATGTGAACTCCATTGTTGAGAAAGCGATGTTCCCATATTGTTTGTTCCACAAGAATTGCTTCTTTGTCACTGACACTTCAAGAGAATCATACCTTCATACTCATGAAGCGTAAGGACTGACCAAAAGGCCCCCAATATCAATCGGCTCTGTATTGACTCTCGTTAAAATGTCTGCTCATAAAGCTATTAATGTGTTCATGAAGGTTTTAAAAGCAAAACATGGTAGACACAAAATAATACCGGTTTATCTTTCACTCACACACAAGACAAAAACCCTATACTTTCTTTGGAAACTCCATAAAAATATGACACAAATACTACGTATGATTTGAAGGTAACATTAACAAATTTTTGTTGGGCAGTAGCAGAATCAACGTCAGAACATGACGCATGACACAAACATGAGTATGTTTCTAGAACAGCCATGTACTCACACAGTGCATACATAGATAGACACAGCCAGGGAGCAGGTATCTTTTTGGAGCATGTCTGAAAGGATACAATGTGTTTTGTTTTGTTTGTTTTTTGGCTGGTATTTCTGGTGCTTGAACACATCTGAATCACAAATTCAAACGTCCATCAACACTGGCACATCTGTGAACTTATTTCAGACCTGTGATTACAGCATCGCACTTGTCACACACGGTAGCAAGCTTGACAGAAACAAAATCGTAAATGGCTGACGAGCGTCACAACGAAAATGGCTTTACAACGTGCATGCTCTCGGAGACAGTTTGCGTTTAGACTTCGCCATTTACCAAGCATACTGCATATTTGTCTATGATTTCAGGTTGTGTCCTGGGGGCAGGTATTTGAGATGAGCAGGGAGATGTGAGGATTATGTCGCTCTCACTCTTGCATCTAGACTCAGGAAGGAGATCTGGATGAATGTATCTTCGGTTCTTGTAAGAGAAAAGGTTGACTCGGTATGGAGCAGCCCTCGAGTTGATGCCAACATCTGTTTCATCTGAAGCCTTAGCGTCTGGACTCTCCCCACTACAGGTGGGTGAGATACAGTACAGCAGCTGCCCGTTGGGGTGACAGAACCCGTAGTAGAGGGCCATGAGGAAGATACCCAGGAAGAAGCCGCATCAGACAAACACGAGCGCCGGCAGGCCGTACATCTGCTCCCGCGAGTCCTGGTAGCTGTACCAAAGACCAAACATGATGGTATTTTCCACAAAGATGACAGTGTAGAAGAGCAGGGCACGGTATCGCGTGACACCGCCCTTGACATTGAAGAAGCAGAAGATGTGGATGATGTCCATGACACAGTCAAAGATGTTCGGTGTAATAATGGCAGAGGTAAAAATGGCAGAGGTAAAAATGGCAGAGGTAAAAATGGCAGGGGTAAAAATGGCAGGGGTAAAAATGGCAGAGGTAAAAATGGCAGAGGTAAAAATGGCAGAGGTAAAAATGGCAGAGGTAAAAATGGCAGGGGTAAAAATGGCAGGGGTAAAAATGGCAGAGGTAAAAATGGCAGAGGTAAAAATGGCAGAGGTAAAAATGGCAGAGGTAAAAATGGCAGGGGTAAAAATGGCAGAGGTAATAATGTCAGAGGTAAAAATGTCAGAGGTAAAAATGGCAGAGGTAAAAATGGCAGGGGTAAAAATGTCAGAGGTAAAAATGTCAGAGGTAAAAATGTTAGAGGTAAAAGTGGCAGAGGTAAAATTGTCAGAGGTAAAAATGTCAGCGATTTCGTCAGAGGTAAACGTATGAAGAGGTTTTGAATAATATCCTAGCCAGAGCAAACTGTATTTATCGAATTATCAAATCCAAACTGCAGATTTGAAGAATATTTATGGAATTATGTTTTTAAAAAAAAAAATTAGAGCACTCTCATTATTCTGAGTTTGATTCAAGTGCAGTGGCGTAATCTGTCTGTTCATTTTTACCTGGCACCGTCAAGGTTGACCTCCTCAAATTTGGCGTCGCAGAACGACGTCTCCTGCCAGACCAGCCACACCGTGATGACCAACCTGTAGACGCCGGCCACCACGAATACCCACCACTCATAAATGGCAGCAAAGAGGGCCATGGCAATGACCCGCGATGTAATCGTAAAGAGTCTCCAAGCCATACGCAATGCCACAGCAACGTACACGATGTTCTTCCGGTCGGTGCAGGAATCTCGCAGAGCCTTGTGGTACGCTTCCAAGGCCCACGCCAGCGATGACAGCGATCTATTTATTTATCTTTGATCTATCTTGACGTGGAATGTAGTCATGATTGGTATGGTTTTATTTCTAAATTTTATTGTAGACGGCCCGAGGGAAGTCATATCACAAGCAGCAACGGTGGTCTCCAGGTCTCAAACACTGGCTATGACTTTCTAACCACCATCGTCGGCATCAACAACGGGCTCGACGGCAGCAAAACCATAGCAACGGAGTCCACACTGCTATCGACCATCAGCAAGGACTCGTCCTACCAGATGGACATTCTGTCGGTAAGAACGGTCGCAGACGACACCTTCGAGAAGCGATTGGATGGGACATATGGGGCGCCCTCTAAGGGCAAGAGACGCAGCATTACCCTGGCCTCCTCGAGGGTCCGGAGCAGCCGCGACAGGAGCTTCGAGTACTCTGAGATTCCCGAGAGCACATCCCCAACGGACGAGAATTTCTACCACTTTGCCATCCTGCAGACGCAACAATCTAATCCCAAGGCACCCAAGCTTGGTGTCATAGGGCGGACCAAAGCTCTAGTGAGGAGCAACTCGCTGCCGTCAGGAAGAGTACGGAGAATTGTGTCAGCATTCGAATGGAGGGACCCTACCACATCACAGACCTTATCGGCAACGTTGCTATGGACAACGCCATTTTCCCCTCCATGGAAACAGTTATCTTCGACGAAGTCTCCACCCGGAGGAAGAGTAGTGTGAAGGACGACCAACCTCTACAGAATGTTCCCCAGCAGACTGACCCCAATGCTAACAGATGTGAAGAGCTGAACAAGTCGAGCAGCCGACCAGATTTGATGCTACAGGATAGTCCGAAGCGAGCAGTGGGTGGCCATCAACAGGCAGAAACTGATCAGCGCGTCTACAAAGAACTAGAAACAAAGGGTCGAGGCGATTGGTATATGATCTCCTTGATCACGTGTCATCTACGTCAACGTCACATGATATCAAGCAGTCTGAGACTGGAGAACATGTTTACAAAGCCCTCGAACATCGGCAGCGCGACCAAGACAACTATGATCTCTTGCAATCCACAAATTTGCATACGACTATTCAAAAGCAAGACATTGCGAAATATCACGTTTACAATGAGTTGCAAACACCACAGGACCAGGACAACTACGACCTGTTGGAACCGGAGAGTCCGCAAGTCAAGCAAGCCCATCGCGACCGCTCAGATTATGAAAACCCTTCAACCACTGGGCCCAAACCTGCTTCCCCTTTCGCTCCAAGACCCATGTCACCGCGACAAAATTGGCAGCCGCCCTCTACGGCCCAGAGTGAGACAGCGTCTCCAGCAGCAGCTGTCGATCAGGGTCCGGAAGGTTTCGTCATGGTTCGCGATCCGAAGTACTACACTCTCGTCCCCGACATTGTCCGAGACGCCAGCTACGAGTATCCCGCCGTGGTCTTCCAAGAAATCGACGGCTTCGATGACGACGATGCCAGCGATACGGACTCTAACGCCTACGAGAGTTTCGAGCGACCGGTTACGCCGAAAGACCGACGGCAGAGCTTGAAATCGAATAGCGCGAGCAACGACCGCATCCAGGAGCGACTTGGGAAGAAATCTCAGAGTGACCCTGCCGCCCTAAAGCAGCAGCAGCTGGCTAAATTCTTAGACGATGATTACAATAATATCGAATAGACTTCTCAGGCTACTCGATTTAGACCGCCACCTAACGATCGAGCAAAGTTAGTGTCAGACTGGCTAGCCAAAGAGTTGTTTCCCCAACAAACACCACGTGCCCTCTATATACGCAAATGAACAAAACAGCAGCAGCAGCAGCAGCAACAACAAAACAAAACAAAAACTAGCATTTTTTTTCCGACGACTGGGCGAATTTTTGAGGTCAGGTGAGGCAGATGAAGCAAAAGAGATGAAGTTATGGTATATATGATGCCCACAATATATGCAAGAATCTTCAGCCTATCGAAGGAGGGAGGCAGACTTAATCAGAAGAAGAAGAAGAAATATCAAATTGATGTGATCAGTGCAGGTCAGACTATTGCCGACAGTCCCCCTTCCCGTCCGTTTTGTTTATGATAATCATTATCAACTCCTGAGTCTTTTTTCTTGGGGGGGGGGGGGGGGGTAGGCATAAAGAGAGCAATGGATAATTGTTCTTGCTGCAACTGTAAGCTCTCTTGCAAACAGTATTTGTTATTAAAAGTCGCAGATCTAAATGGTTTAATGACGATGGCAAAACAGTTCTAACTCTACGCTACACTCCTGTATATCAGTTGTATTATGATAATCTCTTTCCCATGGAATCATACTAGTACTGCAGGGCTGGCCCTTGGTCCGACTTGTGAAGAAGGGGTGGAATTGATATTCACATACATGTAGTTATTCTTATCCGTTCTGACTTGGAATTACAATGTATCGGTTCTTGGAAGGATAAACACATTGTGCCAAAGGTACTTGTAAATGCCACTTCTTCTTTTTTTTACAATCTTTTAGGAGATATTTGGTGGTTCATATGACGACAAGAATAGAATGTACATGAATATATATATAATATATATATTTATATATTTTCCCCGTCTCAAGTCATTTACACCTCATTTTTGACTTCCTTCAAAGAAGCTGTCAAAGAGGGCAGTATTTGAGGAGAGACAAGAGTTTGTTTGCAAAAACCGATAAGTCCATTTTTGAAGATTTTGAAGTACGGTCTCTGTCATAAAGTACAAAATCATACCTTTTAAATGATATATTGGTCACTGCATATAAAGGTATATTTTTGAAGTTATGGTCAAAAGAAGCAAAAATTTTCTTATTATTCTCTTTATTTTTCTTGACCTTAAATCGCAAATATCTCCATTTGACAAATATGGACTTATCGGTTTTTGCAAACAAACGCTTCTATTCCTTTCTGCCAGTCGGGTTTTCTCTGGTGTAATTGTGGAACATTTCCGGTAATGAAATGAAATGAAGGTGATGCGAATTATTC
The DNA here is from genome assembly GCF_040938485.1 of Diadema antillarum. Classification (NCBI taxonomy): domain Eukaryota; kingdom Metazoa; phylum Echinodermata; class Echinoidea; order Diadematoida; family Diadematidae; genus Diadema; species Diadema antillarum. Next base: position 31,182 of record NW_027272583.1, on the reverse strand, counting down.
TTGATCTCTTGTATGAGAGACACTACTTTGCAATGTATTTGCAACTGTATACGAATATTGTACAATCTTTATGGACAATATTAAGAATATGAAGTGTCGCGCTATTTATCTGGTATAATAGTATTATCTGTATATTATCTGTAATATACTATTTGTAAGCGTTAATATCAGTACTATATCTACTCTGACTGGATCAAAGATTATGTGTCTATCTGTGTATATTTTACATTAAAAGACGAATAAAAAGATATTGCACTAGAGCACACACATATACGACAACGTTCTTCTGATTTTGTGGTAATCCTTGCCTTAATGAGCGCGTTATAAGAGTCCCTCTATTATTATTATTATTATTATTATTATTATTATTATTATTATTATTATTATTATCATTATTATTATCATTATTATTATCATTATTATCTCTCGTAATTCACGTCATACATTTAAAGTTTAATTTTTTTTATTTTCACAGGTTGTATGCATGTACATTATATAGATATATATTCACACATAATTCGTACATGAACACACGCACACACACACATAGTATATACATGTATATATAATATATCATAAACCTAATGCAAGTATAGAAATATACAGATATTCTTCTAAGTAGGGATCTCCCTCCTTTTCCTGTCATGTCGTATTATATACCACGACAGAAGCATGGGGCAAATTATTTGTTTTATAGGGCCTTATCATTTTCTCTCTCTTCCTTTGTTTAAAACAACAACAGAAGCATAATATCTTCTCCCACTCAGTGATTTCCTCCATGATCGAAACGTATTCCACAAAGTTCGTTACATTCACATCTCTCACAGAATTAAAACCACTCTATAATATCTATGTAAATACGTGTAGATATTCGCAGGTTATTATACGGAGGCATGTTGCTCAGAAAAATAGTTTGATTATACATAGTTGCTAAAATCGATTTTTCATAGTGCATTTTTTTTTTCGCCCTCCCCACCTTTTCATCGCTTTTTTTTTTTTTTTTTTTTTTTTGGGGGGGGGGGGGGGCATCAAATTGCGGACTCCACTCAACTTACATTAGTGAAGATTCTCCAGCGCATTTTCCGCTAAATTTGTATTACCTCGTTAACGAACGACCTCGATGCGTAGTAATAAGCTATCCATTACATCTGCTGCTCTTAAAGGGAAGATTGGTTGAGACGGGGATTCAGCTTTTAACTTTTTGAAAGATAATTATACAACCACTCATCTGCTCATGAAATATCAAAGACCATACAATTCTTAAAGGAATTCAAGGTTTATTTGCTAAAAATCTAAGAGCTATCCAAAAACAATGTAAGACATAGGGATCCTAATAAAAGGGGGGTCCCACCTTTTATCAGGATTGCTTTGTTTTGGATATTGATTTATCTATTTATTTATATCCAGTTTTATTTAATCGGGGTAGCCTGTCATTTAAAGAACTGCTTTCAATGAGGGCCCTGCAGATGGGTAAAGACATAGAAAATACAGTACATAACATTTAAAAGCAAAAGTTTACAGATAAAACTGCAAGTGACAAAACATGGATTCAAGACATGATTTCACGTTGATATCTCATCCATTTCAAAACCAATCTCCATCAAATAAACTTTGAATTCCTCTTGGAATTGTGTGATTTTTCACATTTTATAAGCAGTTTGTCATTATCTCACACAGAAAATTTGGAAGCCTGAAGCTCCACCTCAACCAAAACTATATCGGCCCTTTAAAGTACGCTTTGCCTACAAAAGCATCAGCTACTAATAGGACAAGCTGCAACCTCCGTGGTTGTCATGGTTTCCATGACAAAGGATGCGCTGAATTGCTGATTAATCATGTCATTGTGAAATAACACGACTCGATCAATATCAATAAAGATTTGGGACTGCTGTAGCTAAACTTTCATTCAAATTTGACTGATATTATCAGTAATTTGTCTACTTGGTTTTAATGCGCGAATCGGACCACATAATTAGTATATAATATATGAGGCCTCTCGGGTTAGAAAATAATAGGTATAGGCTCTAAGTGCCAGTACTGGAGTGATAATAGAAGCACTGTCCCTCTGATTATACAGTGGCAACAGTGAAGAGGCTACCCTTGATAAAAACGAAGACCACAATCTTCAAATTACTATGGTAAAACAAGTATATAGGCCTACTACTACTTCTACTACTACTACTTCTACTACTACTACTACTACTACTACTACTACAACTACTACTACTACTACTTCTACTACTACTATTACTACTACTACTACTACTACTACAACTACTACTACTATTACTATACTGATAATATTACTATTATGCTATACAATCTGCTATACAATAATACTAATTTTGATATCATACATATTATGTAATAATGATGATCATTATAATAATGATGGCGATAATAATGATAATGGCAATAATAATAATAATAATAATAATAATAATAATAATAATAATAATATTAATAATACAGCATAGTGAAAATCGTTATTTCTATCATTACCATTATCATTATCACTGATATTTTCAAAATAATCACCATCGTCCTCTTCGCCATTAACAATCTTTTTACTCGAGCGAGCAACACTGCTCTCTGCACAAAGCACAGGTGGCCATATCTGCGCCTACGAAGGGCTCAGTCTTCGCCGACATGTGTTGCGCCACCTACGATGTTTTTTCTCAAGAAAGCGAAGCGAGGAATCGCAAGACACGTTTGAAACCAATGGAAAAGAAAGGCCTACCTACAATACGTTGTATTTACATAATGAACATCAGCTGCATCCTGACTTGACGAAAGGACCCCCACTGACACATCTAAGTCCTTGATGCAATGACTAAAACCTATTTTCTTAATTTACTATACATTCCTTACCTCCCATCCTCCTCCCATTAATGCATACATCCTGATCTCCTTGCTATTCTTATGTGCGATGGTCGACAAACATTCATGGATATTAGAAGTGAGAAGGCATTGTACCGAACAGCCCAAATCTTCGGCCTTGCTTTACCATTGCTGTAAACCCGTGAGGTAATGTCCCTTTTTTTCGCTTCCTTTCACTACTATGGTATGTCATCTAGCCTGATTTTCCTTTTGTCACTGTTTGTTATAAAGCTAATGGATTCGAACTTTTATGATGAACTTAATATGCGAAGCCGGAAGGATCTGAATGTGCTTAACATTTCCCTGCTAATTTCACCAAGGATGCTCAAGAGCTGGAGTTCCAACTGACTATTTATGAAAACGGCTTTCAGTTTTCAAAGGATGCACAGAAGAATTCGACAGGTGCATTTGCGCTTTTGATAATCGGGATTTGATGCCTCCACCTTCCTGAGCAATCCGAAGATTAATTTTTCATTCAGTATAAATGTCAGGCATATTTTGCTCGTTAAATGTAATGAAATTTCACGTACCGAACATGCCCAGTTGAGTAATTCAGATTTTTATTTCATTAATCGTTACGCAATTCTATCAGAGGATTCCCCTGTCTTTACAATCATCATGTACTGCTCATCCTTTATATAAGTAGAGATGGTGAAAAGTCATTGCAATCATAAGGATATACTTGTAATAGTGACTATACCTTCATTACTTTTAACAGCCAGCTGCTGGGCATTATGCAAGAAGACATGGATCGATTGTCTTCCTATTAATGAGGTGGATCCAGTCATCCAGTTTGGCCCAAACTTCAGATATGTGCAATCCAGTTTGGCCCAAACTTCACATATTATGTTTGAATGGCAGCTTGATATTGGTTCAAAGAAAATAAGACAGATGTGATCCCATACACATCTCTTCAATTTCCTTGATCTCACTGTGCTCTCTTATCAAACATGACATTGTGTCTAGCTGCAAACGCTTGGAAGGCGAAACTTTGCTCCCATGTGGGAGTAAATCTGATGTGTGGATATAATATATAAAACGAGTAAAGTCAGACAATCCGAATGGTGAAAGTTTCGTTAGCCCTTTCAGTGCCAGGGATGTTGGACAGTATTTTCAACGCTATGGGATTTACTACGAGTATAATAATCGGCACTCAGAGCTCACAGAGGGTAAATGCACGTCGCGCCAAAAGTGGTGCTGTTCTGGAATTTGAATATTCCATGTGCTTTTACCAAAAAGTTCTGGATATTACAATAAGATATACATACAGGCGGCTCTCGTTATAACGAAATCCTCGGGATCCGACAGTTTTCTTTCCTTATGCCTGGCCTTATGCAATGTGTCGAAATTTTGTTGTAGCAAAGCAGTAAAGTATATCATAAAAACATGATTATAGATAATGATTTGATAGGAAATAAGTTTTTACTGCGTTGTACCGATCATTTCGCTATAACCGTAATCGTTTTAACTGGAGCGCACTGCTATAATGTTATTATCTTAACATGATATTATGGCTTGACGCTTCTTTCATAGGTTTGTAGCCACAAATCGATATACAGTGTACAATGTACAATGTATAGTTTGCAAAACATTTGGGTAAATAATTTAGCAACATTAATGTCCGTCCTCACTAAATTTTGAGACAGTCATTACTGCAAAATTATTACAACCCTATAGTGATTTCATGTTGATTTTTTTTCTTTACTCATTAAGTAAAAAAAGAAATAGAGTCAGTATTGTTTGCGATTCATTTGACAACCGCAGGTTGTGAGGTGACAATGATACAAATTACCTCATCTAATTTTCATACATTATGTGACAATGAGCAATATCACTGCTTACAGGAAACATCGTGAAACTAAAAAACAAACTCGAAGGAAACAAATAAAATCACATGAATCTGTCTTAAAAATTTTCCCCCGTTTTAATGACCCACCCTGTCCAGTTTGAAGAATTTTACTCTTCTCCCTACAGTAACCTTGAATGGAGGAACAGATCTTCACTTCAGAAGCAAACGAGATCAGATGGCGAGAAAAGGATTTTATGAAGGAGTTCTTAATAGCGGTCATTTGTTGAGACAGGTGCCCCTATCTATCTTAGATGGTCGCGACATAATTGCATCTTGAAGGTGACAGAGAATTAAAGGGGATGGAGTTGAATGGAGGCGAGAAATCCTTCAAACGTTTGCGAGGTGTTAACTGATTGTGTCGAGGGATTAGGATCGCCGCTAAGTAATGAACATAATTGGGGTCATTACGACGAAACTCTTTCATGTCTTTCGTAAGATTCAGTATCTTGCAGGCTGTCTTGTTAGCATTGTACGATTGTTACGCGCTTTGAATGAGACGCGTCTCATTTGGCTCGAGGGACAATGGGAAGTATATAGAAGGCTACCCGCCATTACCTCCTCACCCACATACTGAAAACATAATTTTGACACAGCTGTCAATAGGACACGCCTAAAATTCATGTTAGCCAGGGTATTAAAATCTACTGTTTAAACTCAACGCAAACATGGGTACCAGATTATCTGCAATTGCAACTCTAGATTTTCTTTCATTTTAGATTTCTAAGTGGTACATTCACAGTGAAATTTTCATTCACACACCAAAAGGGAAATAATTATGGTCACCCTTCAAAAACCATCTTTCATTATCACTGTCCCCTTCTTCTTTGTTTTTCTTTCTTAGCATCACCTGCGTACATGTCCGTGTATGTTTTGTTGTAACTGTTTTTGTTGTGTAAAACTAGTTTGTCTTGTTGTAGTTAAGTAAACCGACAGTTGGTTGAACTGTTTATTTATTTATCTGTGTATGAGGCCCCAATATCAAGCTCGGCTTACTGGGGATCCTCCTGTATGGTACCTTGACTTTTTGTTTATTATCATTATGTCTTCGTTCTTTGTCACAATGATTTGATTACCTGTCATGTGCAAAATCAGCCATGAATTATTATGAATCATGTGTTTATTTCTGAAAGTGATCAGAGTTGATTATATTGTAGCATACAGAAACAATAAAATGAAATGAAATGAAAAAAATATATCCAACCTCTAAGAGGGCTGGATTACTGTCTTCCAGAATATGTCACTGCTACAAGTGTATAATGAACTTAAACTAAAGTAAAATTGAAATGAAAATTCTGTGAAATTTTATCTGCATTTCCTTCACTCAAGTTGAGTGTTGGCATGCATTTCACAGTGCTTTTCATAAAAACAAAACAAAACAACTTGGAACCAGCAACAAGTTTAAGATTCAATAAGTATACTAAATAAAAACCCCACACAATGTTGTAATTACAATTTTTCAACCCACTTTCAAATTACACTGAAAATCAAGTGCAAACTCCTTAAGAATTAATGTAAACAACTTTTCATTAGAGATGATGATGAAGATGTGTGTGTGTGTTTGCGTTTGTGTGTACGGTCATTTGCAAGATACAGAAAGGAATATTGGACTGACGATTTTTTTTTTTTATTGTGCCATCCGATGTATCACAAACCAACGACCTCTGGTTGTTTCTGTTGCTTTGTGTGTGTGTGTGTGTGTGTGTGTGTGTGTGTGTTTGTTGTTGTTTTGGGGGTGTCGTGTGTGCTTTTGTTGTTGTTGTTGTTGTTGCTGTTTGTTTGTTTTGTTTTTGCTTTATTTTTTCTCTTGGGGGGGGGGGGGGGGATTTGGAGGTTTTATATTGTGATTAATTGATGGAAATTCCAGCCTAGATTATGTGCTCATACAGTGATTTGACACACAAAATCAAGAATGTAAACACAAATGTTGATTCATATACTTGTCAGACATGTATAGGCTGACTCACGTTTATTGCAAAATATAACATGCAAATTCACTGTCAAAACTATACATTTAGTTAGTTTCATATAATTTCCCATGTAACAGAAAATGATAGGATATAATCCAGATAATCCATGTCAACTCAAATCGTCATCCCCTGCAACTTGCATGACATAGCAGTAAAAAAAACCTTGAAGCTTCGTGGAGGGAAAAAAAAAAACTGAATGAAGCAAAACACTGAACATCTCTAACAGCATGATGGCTTGCTTGCTTGCAAAAGGGCCTACAGTGTTACTTGTACAATGGGTATAGCCCATATCCTGCTGTACTGAAATACGGTACAAATGTAGGCCAATACGGTCAATGTTCCGGGAGAGCCTCATAATTAGGTATTCGTCAGTTCCAACCTAAGACATTTTAGTCCCCTCAATCTCATGTGCATGTTTTAGTTTCTGCTGTGTCATATAAGCCTCAAGCATGCTGTGCGGGGTTTCTGGAATATTCCTTATCACACACACAAAAAAAACAACAACATATGTAACATATTTGATGTCAATTATGCAGCCAGTTACATGCAATCAACCACTGAAGTTCTGATTAAACAGAAATATAATATGTATCTACAATGATTTGAAACCACAGGCTAACAAAATTAGAACAAAACTACTGGTAATGGTATAAAATAGAATTAGATGCTCTTACATTCAATCACATGACGTTGTCACATGACATTTGACAGGCAGTGACTGACTCTTTTTTCTTTCTTTCTTTCTTTTTTTTTGCTAATAAGTGAGAGACAGGTAAAGAGGAATTCTCCATTGTCAAACAAAAATGATAAATCATGAGGTAAATAGAGCAGGCTTTCTACTATGGACTGTATCTCTTCTGTGAAGAAACTGTAGTTCGCACTTGTTTGCTGGGAAACACCTTATGCATCAAGTGAAGATTCCTAGCATTTTTTTTTTTAAATTCTTTTCTGCTTATCAATTGCACAGGACCATTTTGGGCAATAATGGTGCCACACAATGTGTCTAAATACACATCTACTACCTTCTGCCTCTCAATCCCACACTGTGTTTTCATTCAAACCACAATTTACGACAGTATAACAAAGTTTGAACAATGAAAATTTAAAAATGTGAGATATCAATATCATTTGATTGATGATTCTTTAGTTGGTGCAAGAAACGTCAGATGAAATCAGTTTGCTTGTTTTTAAGAAGTTGCTGATAAAAAAAAAGGAAACCTTGCTAAAAAAATTAATGTCAAAACCTCCTTAACATAAAAAACAAATAATAAGCATACAGACCAATGTGATAACAAGTATCAAAATATAATGAAGACAAAACAATAGAATCGAACATTAATTACTTGTACTAGGGCTTCATGGAGTTACACCAATGAACCTTAACTGCTTGTGGCTTTCTTGCTGTCAAAAGCATACCTCTACATTTAGAGTAGTGGATGCTAATTACACATCCAGACACACAGCTGTGTAGTAGAAGCAGCTGATGGATTATCAAGGACAAGATTTCACTATACTACTTGAATTCAATTGAACTTAATGTCACAGTCTCATCTTGGTACATTTCTATAGTCTCAGCTGTAATTGCACCTTCACTGAGTTGATTTATGACAAAATTATCTTATGATAAAAAGATTCATTATTTTCAGATAATTCTGATTTCATTTCATCCACACGTACAAGAGGTTAACAAACTCTTTTTTTTTATGCAGCAAAACATAAATTTGTGAAATCCACTTATCTTTAATCGACACCTTGTGTACTGTCTAGATACATGTATTTCTGTAAAAGTTGGACCAATATTTCCAGCAGCACCCAAATTATTGAAATATCCAAAAAGCGATGCTACAAATTGACCTTCACTTTGCCGAATCAAGGTCAGGGTTGTGATGATATTAAGGATATGTAATAACACTGTTCTTCACCAAAAAAAGTTTAAACCGGTTTAAATGAAAACCATCAAATTCTCTTTCACTTGGCTACAAAATCTTACCATGTCCCATTTTTACATTATGATAATAATAATCATACAGTGCTTACTGTATATAGCACATATCACTACCGTACTGTCTCTAGAGGGTTCAAAAACAGAAAAAGGAAATAAAGATCTTCTTTAGATCATACACATGGTACAGTATCTTGCTCGGCTAGCAAAGATGTAGCATTCATACATACTCAAAAGATATATCAATAGAGTATACAATGTGCATGGCAGTTCATGGCGCCACTAAATACTCACTGGATTATGGTCAAAAGCCAAATAGGATCAAAATTGTCATTCCATAATTGAAATCCTTTTAATGCACTTGCGCACATATCTACTAAGAAAGTCACTGAAGTCTGGTATTTGAGCTGGAAATAAATCTTCCTTCTTAGCTCATCTGCTTAGTTGCTTTCAATTTGTAATTTGTAATTTGTAATTTGTGCCTTCAAAATGTCAAGAGTCCCAAATACCCATTCCTCCCCTCCCCCCCCCCCCCCCCCCCCCACCACCACTCTAGCTGCTGGGATTGCATTGGAGTTGGCATTCTACCCCCTTGGAGGCCACACCCTTTTGCCATCCACCATTTTCACAATGCATACAAATCAGCATTCAAATTGATGATTTCCATGACAACCAAACTAGTTTACCTCAGGAGGATTGTCATTAAGGTTCGATGCTGATGGACCAAAAGCATTGTATGTGCTTTCAAAAATTGGAATATTGAAAATACAATGTAAATTCCTTAGAGTCATTTCCAATTAACAATGTACTGTATATAATTTGCATATTTCCTTCTGATTATAAAGCGTACTAACAGTACCTGGGACAGCTTGACTGTTATTAGGTCCCGAGCAGAACCTAAACATTGATTAATATGAATACAATAAAAAAATATACTACTATATATCACAGCACTACACAATATGCAACACACAGCAATTTGCACCATGCGTTTTCATACAGCCTTGCATTTGTAGAGCTGTTTCTATTAATACAGAAGAAAAAGGAAAACTGCTCTAATAGAAGCCATTGTAATGGAGAAACACAAAAGTTAAGTAGACTACAATAAATACATTCTAATACTGTTCACAAGAATATATGGACAAGATTACACGCAGACAGATTTACTTGTAAGCGTGTTACACACTGAATGTGCACTATAGATACAAAATATTATCCTTATAACTATTTTCTAATGGCATCTGCCTGTCTGAAATTCACCTCACTCAATTTGTTTCCAAAGAGAGCATTTTTTATGTTTTTGTGACATCCTTGTGTACAACTGTCAGCTTACAAAAATATCTTCCTATGATACAAAGACTGCTTTCCCTATATAGGATGGTCTTTATAAACAGGTTTCACAGTGCATGCAAGATACATATAGTTGTGTGTGTATACAGGCAGGCCTATAGACAGCATAATGGAAGATTCAGTATTATAATTTAACACATATCATATCTAGATGGTTTTAAGAAGAAAACGATAGCTTTTAATTTTTCTTTTTCAAAGATACAAATGTTGTTTCTCAAAGGATCTGGAAAAACAATGGAAGATGAAAATATGGTATATATAATCATAGGCACATCAAACACACAGATAAATAGAAACATTAGAATTCTCTTATACTTTGAATATAATATGAAATGCTGTGTGTTGATACACAGCAACATGAAAAAGAAATCAAAATGAGTTCATGGGACTTCAGACCAAAAAATAAATGGAAGAATATAAATTGTAGTTCTTTGTTTAGCTCCATCACTTCCTGATCATCATTTCAATCTTGTATTTAAAGCAAGAAATTTTCCTGGTATGAAATTTTCAAGAACTGGAGCAGATGGCCTTTGCCCGTCACAAAATTTTCATGAATTGCGACTGGCATACAATGTATACAGTGTAGACAGAACTTTAACATGTTTTAATTTGGCAAATTTTGGCTCTCATGAAATTTGCATTTCCAAATTAAAATGCATGTAACGATTTCTGCTTATACACGCTACGTAATCATCACGATAAACAATGACAAATGTCATCACTGATAATTCCAGATCATTTCAGTGTTGATCATCAAAACAGAAAAAATGCTAATGATCTGTCCTTACATTGCTACAATTGTATATACTATTTTGCTGCGATCCATCATGTGCATAAAATTAATCACTTTGAGAGAAAAATGAAAAATAAATGAAAGAGTGAGAATATGTGATCTAAAATAGTATATAAAATGAATTTGAAATCCCCCCCCCCCCCCACACACACACAAAGAAAAGTTTGGTCACAGGAAGGAAATATTTGATCTGCAAATTCGACAGTTTTTTTTTTCTGTTCCCTTTCATATCTGTAGCCATGGCAATGCAAAATATTTGATCATTGGACAAGTGTGCAAATACACTCCGAGTCCTACAATTGACAAGTGTTACACTAGCCCTGTCCCACAGGTGGGTCTCCACTCAACATGTGAGGTCTAAGACAAGGAGAAGTCTACATGTATCACATGTGTATAAAAAGCAGAGCATGCATTAGAGTGATGTGAGTATGGTGCATCGGCAGCCACCTTTATTGAGGCGAGTTGATTTTGCTGTAACACATATTTTGCATTAACAAATGCCTGAGTATGGGGGTGGGTGTGGGGGAACTAGTCTTCAATGGGTTAAAAGAAAAAGAATCCTATTACTAGCTGTATGTCCTTCCTCTTTCGTTTCACATCTTTATGATGCTAGAGTGGCCAAAGGGTGGACGGTGTCTTTGTTTTTTCCTGTATCACTTCTGTTACATGAGAAGCTTGTCATATGGTGTACAGTTTGCTTCCATTGTCTATTTCAGTTCCTCATAAATGCCTCATGTGAGCCAAAACAAGGTTATCATTTGCTGATAGTCTCTAATCAAGTGGCGCACTGAGATTGATTTATTCAGCTGCGAATTTGATGGCACCACTCTTAACTACAACTCTACCGTGATATGCTCACCTCTACCAAGAATGTCATCATGAGTTTTTATTCTGATGTTGGTGTATAATTCAGTTTGTTGTTTTTTTTTTTCATTGCCTGTTGATTGCATCTTTGGTTTTTGGTTGATTTCGACATACTTTTAGGGGCTGTCAGATGAGGTTCAAGAAAGAAATATTAATATTTTTGATGATAATGCAGATCACTGTCTAGAACCAGGAATTATGATACTTCATGATTCTTTATCATTATGAGTTTAAAGACAGTTTGAACATGCTAGTGTTATACTGTACCTCAAAACATACCCAGGAGGCTTTCTACATAGAAATACAGTGGACTCCCATTACAACGAAGTCCTTGGGACCGGCAGTTTTCTTTCGTTATATCGAAATTTCGTTATGGCTGAACAAATAAACAATAAAAAACATAGGGCTGATAATTTCGCGACCTGGATTTTGATTTCGTTGTAACCTAAATTTCGTTATAACTGTGTTCGTTAAAACGGGAGTGCACTGCAAAAAAATAAAAAACAAAAAATCAAGGACAAAACCTAAAAGCGGATAATACAACACCACAGGATCTGATCTGGATATACATAGCAGTATTGTGGATCCAGTTCGGCTTAAATCCCACAAGTTAATATGAATTGAAAACAAAAATCAAACACTACACAGTAGTTGCAAATCCATTTGAGGAGAATGAACTGCCATGACAGAGGTTGTGTTCTCGGAACATTCCTGTCGAGGTGTTTGCTTCTCCTTCTGATATCTTGAAGCTGATAACTACATATCATTGGAACTTTATAGATGGATGAAAATAGCCTCATGACTCACAGCCCTGAGAATGTCAGTTTCTGGTAATCATTAACACAAGCACTCAAGCTGAACTGATTACTGTGATACACAGAATCACATGATGCTGGAGGATTGAAAAACAAAGTACTGTACATTGTAGACCCCACTCAATTTATTTTGCTCTCTTCTCTCTCTTTCTACAGTATGTTTGTTGTTTTACATGGTGCAAGAAGTCAGAATGTCCTCTTCACACATATCATGAAATGCAAAAAAAGCATAGGAGCAAGGCAGATAATACAATGAGTTTAAATGTCAACTTAAAGAAGCAACTGGACTCAGTACATGGTTTTTATTTCCAAAAAGAAAGGATGGCAGCACAAAATTGTTCCATTTTTATACCATTCTCACAATCTTTGATGAAAGACTTTAAAGTGGAATGAGCTAAATTACAGCGTATGCAAGAAGTATTTTTGCATCTTTACCTTATTGGCCCGAATTCATGCAGACCATGGTTTAAAGTAAGCATTAAATAGGTGTACCTTTATAGTTCAGTTTTAGTTCATTACTGGACGTCTGTTGGCGTACGCAATTTGTCAAGTAAATCTTAATTATACAGAAGGAATTTACATAAACCACGGTTTAAAATGAATTTAAACCAACCTCTTGAATTTGCGCCACTGAGTTTTGACAGTTTTTGGACAAGTATGGTATCTTGGAGACAAATTCTAACTCCACAGCTTGGTGTTATATAAAATGTTACAACTGTGACAGTGGGAATTCAGAGAATAGAAAGTGAGAGTCAAAACAAACAAACAAATCAAACCAAATATGTGCGATCACATTGCTTCAGCTGAAATAATGTCTTACATGTTCAGACAATTAGTTTGCAGGACTTCAACTTCCACTGTACAGCCTCATATAATGGAATATGACAGGACTTGAGGTATTCATGGTTTACTGAACATGGATTACAATGAGTTTCTTTCTGTTTTGTTTTTTCTAAGCAACAAAGACATCATTTGTATATAAAATCAGACGAATAAAGATAGCCAACATGACTGAGATGTCGATTTGAGGTGCAGGCGAAATACAGAATGTTACACCCAAAGAGCCTCATGCTATTGGTGGAGGTTAGGAGTCCAGGCGTTTCAAAGTAACAGGATTTCTGACCAGTTAAATCCTCCTAATGACTTACCCCCAGACATTGATGTATTCATTAAACAGGATTTAAAACCCAAAGGTTAGAACATTCAGCTAATATATTCCCCATAACAAGAGCCATTATCACTGCCATGCATCAAACATGAACGTAAAGTCAAAGAACTCTGAGAGTAATACACATTTATATGAATTTTCCGCACTGGCAGTGTTCACAGATCACCAACATGCCCAGATTATAATGGCATAAAGTTTCAGACTACACTGTCTGAAATTAACTGTTCAAATGTCCACTCATAAATCTATTAATGTGTTCAAGAAGGTAAGCAAAACATGACACTCACACACAAGACAAAAACCCTATACTTTTTTTGGAAACTCCACAAAAATATGACACATACAATTTGTATACTACGTATGATTTGATGGTGATATCAACAATGGAAATCTGGTGGGCAGTAGCAGAATCAACATCAGAACATGACGTACATGTACGACACAAACATGAGAATGTTTCTAGAACAGTCATGTACTCACACAGTATGAATAGTGCATTATATAGACACACCCAGGGAGCAGGTATCTTTTCGCAGCATGTCTCAAAGGATATAATTTATCTCTTGTCTGGTATTTTGGCGCTTGAAGGCATCTGAATCACAAATTCAAACATCCATCAACACTGGCACATCTGTGAACTTATTTTAGACATATGATTACAGCATCACACTTGTCATGCGCAGCAGCAAGTTTGACAAAAACAAACAGTAAGTGGCTGGCCGGCATCATAACGGAAATGGATTTACACTGATGTGTCCTCTGAGATGTGTCCTCTTTCCGTTGTGACTTGGCCATTTTCCCTGCATACTGCATACGTGTCTATGATTTCAGGCTGTATCTTGGGGGTAGTTACTTGAGTTGAGCAGGGAGGTTTGCCAACTATGCTGCTCTCAATTTTGCATCTAGGCTCGGGAAGGAGATCTGGATCAATGTTTCTTCGGCTCTTGTAAGAGAAAAGGTTTACTTGGTACGAAGCAGCTCTCGAATTGATGCCAACATCTGTTTCATCTGAAGATTCAGCTTCTGGACTCTCCCCGCCACTGTTTTTGTTTTGTGAGATGCGGTATGCCAGCTGCCCGTTGGGGTGACAGAACCGGTAGTAGAATGCCATGAGGAAGATGCCCAGGAAGAAGCCGCCCCAGACGAACACAAGCGCCGGCAGACCATACATCTGCTCCCGCGAGTCCTGGTAGCTGTACCACAGCCCGAACATGACAGTATTCTCCACGAAGATGACAGTGTAGAAGAGCAGGGCACGGTATCGCGTGGCGCCGTCCTTGATATTGAAGAAGCAGAAAATATGGATGAAGCCCATGACACAGTCGAAGAGGACCTCCTCAAATTTGGTGCCGCAGAAGGACGTCTCCTCAAATTTGGTGCCGCAGAAGGACAGCCAGACCAGCCACACCGTGATGACCAACCAGTGGACGCCAGCCACCACGAATATCCACCACTCGTAGATGGCGGCAAAGAGGGCCATGGCAATGACGCGGGATGTAATCGTGAAGAGCCTCCAAGCCATACGCAATGCCATAGCAATGTATGTGATGTTCTTCCGGTCAGTGCGTGAATCTCGCAGAGCCTTGTGGTACGCTTCCAAGGCCCATGCCAGCGACGACAGTGAAACCAGAGCACAGGCAGCTATAGAACATAAAAGCGTGGCAAACTGAGTACCGATATTGAAAAACTATCATTATTATTACCATGATTATAATCATTAATTCAACTGGACATCAGATAGGCTGTACATGGCACTGCCATATCACAGCATTTAGAACAAAGAAATGCAGTGTCCATTTTAAATCAGACTTTTGCTCAAAGAAGATAATTCCTTTTCCCATTTTGCATCAGTCCTGGGAGTCATTTCTTTATTCTCCTTTGTACTTTGTACTTGTGCAACACTTTCTGAGGGGTCTAGGGCAATTATCTCCTGGGCAATTACCCTGGACCCTTCCCTTGACTCTAATCCTAATCCTAATACTGAACCTAATCCTAACCCTAACCCCAACTCCCAACCCTAAACCTAACCCTAACCCTAATCTTTACTCTAGCCTTACCCCTGACCAGTATTTAGCCAGGAAGTGATTGCCCTCTGGGGATGTTTTCTGAGAACTGAGACTATACAAATCGTTTTTATGAGCTATTCCCACATTTTCAGTTTAGACAAATGAGTCATTTATTGCTGCACATACTTACAATGTACATAAATGTAAATTATGAGAGAAAAAAAATCATAACAGGTGGCAGATCTTCTTTGGGCATTGCATGAATACAGGCAACTCCCATCGAAACAACATCCTCTGGACCTGCAGTTTTCTTTTGTTATATGGAAATCTTGTTATACCCAAACAAATAGAGTATTTACAATGATATACAGATAACATTTTTGGGACCTGAGTATTCACTTCGTCATGCGCACTGGACTGTAACATAACAATGCATTATCATGATATACCTTCTCAAGAAAATATTTTTTGAAAATTGGTACATGCAAGACAATTTTGCAAGTGATACTGCAGTGACACAATAAGATACAAGTATCATCCTTTTCAAGAGGAAAGAGAAATCCTCACCTTTGGACCAATATACTACATGTTTATCTAACGGGAGGCAATATTTTTGTGAATACTGTTCACTTCACAAAAAAATTGTGATGATAAAGCCATTGAGAAACAGACTGCAAATACAGCATTCTTGAAAAGGAAATGTTGAGACAAATCTACATCATTTGTGTACGAAAAAGAGAAGTGAAAAGGGGACGTGGATCTCGATCCCTGCTGACCTGTGAGCCAGTAGAGCTCCTCCGTCTCAACCATGATGTAAACCTGGAGAACTAGCTGTGGAGCCGACTCCATGAAGGCTTCCAGGAGGCGAAGCATGGTGATGTCAAGGTACTCATAGATCATCAGCTCGTAGTAGGCCTTGTCCTTGCGGCTCCGCAGGCCAAACTTCAGGTTGCGCCAGTACCTTGAGGGGAACAGGAACAGGACAGGGGATATCGAGAAGAAAAGAAAACATGAAAATGCAAAAGAGACTGATGTGGGGATATAGAAAGAATCTGCATCACTGTAAATGACCACAGGCGTAACATACTGGTATTAACCCTAACTTACCTGGGCTATTTAGTGAGCTTGAATTCCTGGGGGGGGGGGGGGGGGCCATTATGGCCCCCCCTTCAGATCTCGGCAGTTGATTGCGCAAACGCCGCAAAATTTTGCATGAACATAAAGCCGGATGTAATCTACAAGACTGTAAAGTTAAATTTTAAAAAAATTTGCATTTTCTATTTCAGATTAATTAATTATGCAAATATATGCAAAAACCCTCATTTTCGTCTGTAATTGGCTTATAAAAGCTTATGGAATGCTGATTTTTGGTGTAAATATTCCTAGTGACATTCCGAACATTTGTGCATTAAAAAAAATTCAGTATCAAAATTAAGTTCTTATGTTTTTTATTGTTTTATCAATTTTTATGTATTTCATTGTTTTTTCCAACTTTTGTTTTTGTTGTTTTTTCAGCAGAATTTGTCATACACATTTTTTGAAGCATAGTTATACTAAAATAAATTGATTTCAGCCATTAAGATTAAAAATATGAATTTTTCTATGAATTAATTGAAAAAACACAATTTGTATTGACTTTGTACACAAAATCACGTTTTTGAGCAATTTTGGGGTTGACGAAAATTTTTTGAAGGGGCGTGGCTTCGGAACGGTATGCCCGGGCGCGACAAATTTGGTCTCAAAAGTTGCACGAGACCTGAAAGTAAAAAGTCAGCGAGTGGCGCGGTCAAAAAATTTTGCGCGCCGGAATGGTCGCGGAATTCGTCGAGGGGGGGGGCCATTATGGCCCCCCCCCCAGGTAAGTTAGGGTTAAGCTGTTTGATAAACCAGGGAGGTGAGACAAAAAGGAGTGGGCACTCTGCCCTGAGGGTTTTCCCTATCACTCAACACAGGATTACAAGGGATCAGTGCCCCAACGAACAAGTAAACGACCTCTTACGTAACGAGGTCAGTCTGATCGTTATCACTGCTGTTTGATGTTCGATCCTCGGGGCCGCGGTGATTTGGCCCTCTATCGTTAGGAGTATGGACAGGCCAGTTGACTTGTGTGTGTTCACAAGGACGTGTATGAGGGTTTTACATTCTTTATGCAGGCTCACACGGCATATACTCTTGGGACCTGCTAGTCTAAGAATTCAGCTCTCGATAGATACAAAAATTTTGAAAATCGGCCAAGAAGAAGTTGAGTTTTGACAATGTAACTGTTTAACAATAGCCATTGTTTTGTTCTTGTCTTAATCAAATTACGACGCAATGTCAAGTGTAAATCCTGACTAGTGCTGACGAAATTCACCTGTAGATCAGCAGATGTTGGGGTTTTTCTTTAGTCTGATACTGCACTTCATTGTTCGCTCGTGTTGGTTCTCTTGTCATATTTTTTGGGAAACTTGCGTACATCCGCCAAGACATGTTTTTTCTGGTCCCACTAACATATTTTTGTGAGCAATTTTAGTTCTCCAGGGGATGAAAACACTATTTGAATGTTTTTTGTTGTATGCTGGGGATATATTGAGGCAGAAGAGCTCGAATCTACAACAGAGTGCTCATGATGGAGACTACTATAGGACCTAATCTTGGTGAAATAACTTGCCTCCTTGCCTGCATGGTGTATGGTGAAAACATGTGAGAGTTCAGTGAGAGCTGAACTATCTCATATGTCCTGTATCACTGTATGCCTGATAAGATATTCACCATGGCGCTTTTTTTTTTGTCTGTCTCTCTGTTTTTGTTTTATTCTTATTTGAAAGCTGAATGGATATTTTTATGATGGTTGTTGCTGTTGTGGTTGGTATTTTCTGTGCTAGCTTGGTATTAAAATTATTATTATCATCAGACATTATTAGGGCCTGTGTTCCACTACTCAGCTGTTCATGTTTCCTTCATATTCTTACAATCAGTATATTATTGTTGGTGCTGCTAGTCATTATTATTAAATGTTTATAAGTCTGTGTTAATTTGTTTCCATTTCATGTAAAAGTTATTTCACCATAATAGCATGCAAAGTACCGGTACATTTGTTCCCAAGAAATTTTATAGTACATGGACATGTAAATGCACATAAATTATAATACCTTGAATACTATAGCTGCAAAATTCAAAATGTGACCATGCAACCAGTTCACTGCACATCACAATGCACCAGTGTTGTTTGCAGCAGGGAGGTGAGACACTCACCTCCCTGTTTGCAGGCACAGCAATGAGTTGAAATGCACCAGTAATGCACCAGTACACACCACCCATCCAGTACCACGTGGAGTAATCCAGGTTCTGGCCAGGGAGGGGTGAGACCCACCAGCCTGTTGACAAGGATTGCGCATGTGCACTGTGCGGCCAAGCGGCAGTAATCTAGTTAGTGGAGTGGTCTCTTGGGGAGTGCGGCTCCGAGGATGGTTCAAAAGACACTAATCCAGTGCCCACTCCTTTTCCTCTCACCTCCCTGGATAAACGAAGTATCTTTAAAGGGTGTGTACAGTTCTGGTCGAGGTGAGGATTTAGCTTTTAACATTTTGCGAGATATTCAGAAACCACTCTACAACTGTATGAGATGCCAAAGAGCATGCGATTCTAAGGGGTATCAAAAGTTTATTCGATGAAAATCGGTTTTGAAATGGCTGAGATATCCAAAAACAACGTGAAACAAAGAGATCCTAATAAAGTTGTGGCATGTCGCCTTTTATTATTAGCACTTTTTTGGATACATATATCTCAGCCATTTGAAAACCAATTTTCATCAAATAAACGTTGAATCCTTCTTAAAATTACATGCTCTTTCATATTTCATAAGAGGTTTCTCATTATCTCACTTAAGAATGTTCAAAACATGACTCCCCACCTCAACCTGTACTGAACAGTCCCTTTAATATGAAAAATGCAAATACTCTGTTGATATCTTTCTAATTCTATAATAAGTCAAAGTTACTGTTGTAGCACACAACATCATATAGACACATTGCAAATGTGCTCAGCAATGACAAGTAAGTTTGTAATTACAGGGTCATCCATCACTATACATTGTACGCGGGCTCTTTAACCCGTTGAGGACAAGCTGATTTTGCTATAACATGCATTCCCCATCGATGCCTGTTCGAGTATTAAAAACTGGGGACTAAAGTAACAGGCTAAAGTAATCACAGCTTTTCTTGAGCATGCAATTTGAAGCTTTCGCCTCAAATGAAACATAGTTGTGATTGATGGCATTCAGTGCAATCATAATCCCAAGACTAGCCATGCACTAGACACAGCTGCAGTCAGTTGTAATCTGCTGCAATACATACTTTTTTCTTCAAACCTCTGGCTTGTGCCTAGTCTACCTTCAAGAGTTTTGTTTTTTACATATACAGAAAATCACGTTGCTACAAATCACTTTGCACTGTCTAAATGCTGGTTCAGTGCATCTCTCTCTCTCTCTCTGCATCTCTCTCTCTCTCCCTCCCTCTCTCTCTCTCTCTCTCTCTCTCTCATATTAAGCAATGTTGTGCCAGTAAACACCAGCTTCATCTGACGAGGAATGCTTCATTATTTTCAAATATGGTTTGATATACATCCAAATGACTGGAGACAAGACTACAGCAATTCGACTGCTGCAGGAAGTTGAAGCTCTGCTTTGAACTACTGCAATCACTATACGGTTATGTGCCATATAAGTAAAGGCCCCTTCGATGAAACTCATTTACATTATGATGACGCTCATTCATCTTGACAACCGACTACAAGATTATACTGCAAGTTCTCTGCACACAGGGTAGTTTCCAAGTGAATTCCATCCATGAAGACAAATGTCATTAACGTTCCATTGGACTTGTTTCAGGCTACGTTCACGGTAACAAAATGACATCCAAGGTAACTTTAACAGTAACATTTGAATGACCACAAAAGCCAAAAACATTTAATGCCTCCTGCATCCTACGGGGCAGAGGCAAAATAAAGACCAAAAAAAAAACTACAACAAACAAATATTATGTTGGGATGTAGTGAAGAATAGCTTTACTCCCTTTTTGCTCTTACCTTTTCAGTGCACCAAGCTGGAGAACATGCGTAGCTAGCCAATCACACCAGCACACCAGCCCCCCTGCCAGGCCTTTATCCTTGTGGTCGGAATCTTTCTCCAAGTCGGAGACGAACCACCTGAAGCTAAAATACTGGAGGATGAGAGATGGGATGAGCACGAAGAGGAAGGTCATGATGCTCCACAAGTAATGGTCACTGCGGAAATACTGCACCCCCACGAGGAGATCGGTCACAATGTCGGCAACATAAAGAATCATCCCGCTGAGCATGAAGATGACGTTCAATATGGTGAAGTGGTCTTCCTTGATGCAGACGAGGCAACCGGACCCATCGCTCTCCTCCGCCTTTGTGGTCTCAGAGCAGCTGTTGCCATTCCCCTGCAACGGTGCCTTGCGCCGTGCATACCCAATATCAGTGGTATCCATCGTTGTGGCAATGCCAGGCTCACCCAAACAGGAGCCAGTAAACCCTCTACGATTGATCCTGTTAGAAACTAGGGACTGACTTTTGCATGATGTTTCTCTCTGCTGTCAGCTGGTTCAGTGTTGACAACTGCAGTTTTCCTTGAACATGCATTTCATGTTCTCTTCATGACTTGCCTGAGACAAGACCTAGGCAATAACTACTGTCCACTTTTTATGTTATATGCCCAAAGAATTGTGTTGTATCTGCAGGCCATCAATAATTGATCTCAAGAGGTCTGCTAGCTAGTTGGAGCAATCACGTTTCGGAAACAAGGAGTCCCCACTGCAACACTCTTCTACCACATCTAAATGCCACTTTCTTCCTCCTGACATTGAGCAAAGAAATTAAGTTTCTTCGTGTCCCAGGGCACTTCTATGTGAATCAATGACTTACTCAGACAGTGAGAGACTGCACATTTCTCACATGGACACAAACACAATAGCGAGACAGACTTCAAAAACACAGCAGACAAACTAGCTGTACATCGTATGCCACAGACTACAGTAGAATAACTGCTGACTGATTAATCCGAGAAATAGAATTGACATCTTAGTACACTGTAATCCTTCCCAGTATTCATTCACCTCTTCTCTATCTAACTGCAGCTTATGAGTACCGTATCACAAGTCATGCAGTTCATGTACATTGTACCTGCCTTCACATACAGTGTGGGTTGAGTTCTCTGAACAGTACAGTGCTGTTGAGTTGTTTGCTTAACCCATGATATCTTGAAACCGATAACCACATGTTGTATTAGTATGGCGATGAAAATAGCCTCATGTTCAAGGCCCTGATAATGTAAGATACACTGTGAGATTCTGGTAATTATTAACCCAAGCACTCAAACTTGACTAATCACTGTTAACAGAATCATAGGTAATATGCTGGAGAATTGAAAAACAAAGCACACTGTACAACGTAGATCTCACTCAGTTAATTTTGCTCTCATCAATTCCTTTCTTTCTCTCTTTTTTTTTCTGTGTTGTTTTGGCATGAAAAGTCAAAATGCCTTTAAACATTTGCCAAATCTGAAATATAAGCAGAGGAATACTGCCACAAGACACAAACAGTTGTAATACAATGAGTTTGAAGGGTGTTAACTTATAGGACCAACTAAATGCACACAGAACATTTTTCCAAAATAAATGTTAGTACAATATTGTTTCATTACCATTCACTCCATCCTCAAATTGTTTGCTGAACGGGTTGACATAGAACAAACTAAATTTACAGTGTAGAAAGTATCTACAAGAAGAATTCACTTTCAAAGACAGCTCTTGGTGAAATATCTATAAGAAATGTTACACCCATGAAAGTAGATATTTAAAATAGAAAATTGATAGTCTAAACAAACAAAAAGATAATCCACATTTGTGCAAGCACATTGCTTCAGCTGAAATAATATCTTGCATATAATGCGTAGTCAACTTCTGTTGTCCAGCCTCGTACATTGGAATATGATAGCATATCTTGAGGTATTCATGGTTTTGTGTTACTGAATATGGATTACAATGAGTATTATTTTTTCTCTTAAGCAACAAAGAAATCATAATGTGTATGATCAAATCAGACCAATGCATCAAGAAATGCAACATTACGGAAATAAAGACTCATGGTGTAGGCAACATACAGAATGTTCTGCCTCAAAGGACAACTCATGCTACTGAAGAAGGTTATGAGTCCAATCACACAAAGCAGTTGGTCTTTTGAACACTTATCTCTTCTTAGAAGGATTTTGAACCGTAAGGTTAGAACATTCAGTCGATAAATTCACAGCAAAAGTCATCATCACTGCCATAGTTGTACATCATAAGGGCAAGTCAAAGAACTCTGAGAGTAATACACATACTATACACATAATTTTTCGCACTGGCAATTTTCACAGATCACCATTGAACATGCCCTCAGTTTCAATACTTGCACTGTTTACCTGCAGTCCATGTTGTAAGATGTGTTTAACTGTTGTAGGTCATAAAAGCACTGCTTCACTCATTTGGCAGTTCAATACAATAATGATCTCCCATTGGAGAAAATGCCCTTCTCCTCAGGGGAAAGCTGTATAAGTATGGCCCACCACTATGTGATTATGATATTTAAGAGCTGACCTCTCTTTGTCTATTCATACACATTATAACAGAATGTTCTGCCCATGGGCAAACATAACAAAATGTCCCACTACCACACGAGCATGTTTAGGAAAGACTGGCAGTTAAAGTGAAAACTAAGTTTCGGTAAGTGCTTGAGAACCCGTCTAGCACCATTTCATTTTTTCTTGCAATATATCGAAAGAGTCCACTAAGAAACTTACCTGGCTGACGCGGTTTGCCGGAATGATGAGTCGGTTTGGAGTATTTTGAGAAAAATAATAATAGTAGGAAAACCGACTTTTATTCTAGAAGGCTCCAGACTAACTCGGTCTCGAGAAAAATTCGACCCTACTTCAGACAATTCACACGCAGTTCGTGATCGCCACATTCTACTGGCCACTGCATAATATACCAAATGAGGCCTAACTGAATGGACAGGAAAATGCGTGCTAACGTAATCCTGTACAAACAAAACAAAAATGACAGCGCGCGGTCTTCAGCTCAGTTGCTGAGACGCGCGGTCTTTGGAGTTTTTGTTGTTGTTTATTAAACGCCTTTGATTGTTTTAGAGGTGCTTGATAGGCGCACACTAATTCTGCATGCGCGCAAAAGAGGTTTTTGATGCGCGCGTTGTAGCAACTCGGACCATTACTGCGAGTAGCCAGAACACGAAGCGCTAGTTTATACAGGCCGCTCTCATAGGACAACACTGTACAATCAGAGGGACAACCATTACAACTAATCCCGCCGTCAAAGCGAAGCCGAGTTATCACCGAGTCCGAGTTTAGCCTGACCCCGTTCGGGTTAGTACCGAGACTGAACCTTTTTTGTTAATATTTCGCATTTTCGTCGTTACCCATCGAATATCTTGTCATAACATCGTTATCCTGCACATTTCCTAAGCATACGTTCACATTTGGGAGCGAAATTTGACAACTTTTGCAGGCGTACCAGAACTTTGTTTGGGCTTTAACTAAACTATTTCATACATGCCACCTTTCACAGGTACATATGAAATATTTGATATCAAATTGTGTGTCCCCTAAACTACACACCCGTCATCCCTTTTCAAACAATGTTTTGTAGGTGTTTAAGACTAAGATTTATCAGTCATAATATTAAACAGGTTACTATGGCACCATGGAAGATATTCATATGATGCACTAGTATCATGAGGAACTAGAATTATCACTGAAGGTGATTAATACCCCCGCCCCTAGTGTTTCTTTAAAGTATGTGATCTCATGAGGGCAATGAGGTTAATACCAAGTTTGAGCACTCGTCGAATTGGAAACAGAATAATTTTAGTTTACTGTACAATTACAGAGTTGACACTGAGTATAAAACTTACAGCAAATGGAAACATGCTTTCCCCCAGCATCACTACACTTGAAGACCATCATACACACCAAATTTGACCTTCATAGCTTGGTTTATTTTGATACAAAAATGAGTGGTTACCATGGCAACACATTTTCCTTAAACTAACACATTAGTGTCTTACAAAACTACACTTCTAGATCGTGATACATACTAAATTTGACTTTAATTGCTTGAATGATAGAAAAAATATTCGATCTGCAAGGTTTTGGTAAAATTGTGGTTACCATGGCAATGGTTTGTGACAAACACACAAATTATGTGTTCCACATCTATACCTCAGGGCCATAATGCCTACCAAATTTGGTTTCAATTGCTTGAAAACTGTGGAAGAAGTTCACTCCACAGGATATAAAAAAAAAAAACTGGTTACCATGGTAACGCATTGTCCGATACAAATAGAAAGGACATTTTCCACGACTACACTTAAAGACCATCATACACACCAAATTTCACCTTTATAGATTAAATGGTTCAATTTGATACAAAAATGAGTGGTTACCATGGCAACACATTTTTCTTACATTAACACATTGGTGTTTTGCGTAACTACACCTCCCGATCATCATACATACTAAATTTGACCTTAATTGCTTGAATGATGTGGAAGTTATTCAATCCACAAGGTTTTGGTAAAATTATGGTTACCATGGCAATGCTTTGTCCGACAAACACAAAAATTATGTGTTCCACATCTGTGCCTCAAGGCCATACTGCCTACCAAATTTGATTTCAATTGCTTCAAAATAGTGGAAGTTGTTCCCTCCACAAGATTTCAAAGAAAACATGCGGTTACCATGGCAACGCTTTGTCCGATACAAATACAAAGAGTGTCTTGCATAACTACACCTATAGATCATCATAGATACCAATTTTGAAATTGATTGCTTAAATACTATGGAACCACAAGGTTTCGGTAAAATTATGGTTACCATGGCAACGCATCGTGTCTTGCACATCTATACCTCAATATCATCATTTACCCCAAGTTTCATTTAAATTGCTTCAAAACTGTACGAGGAGTTCGTGACGCAAGATTTTGCAACAGACCGTCCGACCGCCCGCCCGACCAACATCACGGTGATTCCTATGCCCCCTTCACACTATGTGTGGCGGGGGTACAATGAAGATTAAATCAGCAGTCTCCTGTAGCCATTGTCAAAGGATAGGAGATTATATGCAGCATGTACACTTTAATACACAAATGCACACACACACATACACACACACACACACACATTTTTCCATAAACATGGATTTCAATGTCAGGAAAGCGATAATGACCACATTATTGTGAGTTCCACAAGAATTACTTGTCCGTCACTGACACTTCAACAGGAATCTTCATTGCTCATAAACACAAGGATGTCTTATGACCAAAAGCCCCTATTATTCTTCGGCTTTGTGCTGACTCTCATTATTCTTAGCTCATGAATCAATAAAACTGTGACATTTGTTTCTCTGGTAGGACTGTATGTGTATGGCCGACACAAAAATCTCATTCACACACACACAAACAAGACACCAATTCCATAGCTTCTTTGGGAATTCCACAAAAATATGACACATATATAACATGCTGGCACCATGTTTTAAAAAGTAGGGGCCCACTTCTGTGTTTCATGAGCTAACAAGCAAAAAAAAAAAAAAAAAAAAGGCTTCAGCGCAACTCCTGGCGCCACTTCTTCCGGGTTTCTTCAGCTTTCTATTTCTTTCTAGTGCTACTTGAGCACTTCCGGGGTAAAAAAAGTGGGGGGGGGGGGGCCAAAGTGGGATACCTCTACGTATTCCTTTGTATGGTGGAAGGCCCCCCCCCCCCCAGCTCCTGGTTCCACCAGCCCTGTATACCATATATTGACACACAATACTATAATTCAGTCATGTATAAGTCATGTACTCACAGTATGAACAAGCTTACAGACACAAAGGATACAACAAAATAACTCTTTGCTGGTATTTCTGGTGCTTGAAGACATCTGAATCGCAAATTCAAACGTCCATCAACACTGGCACATCAGTGAACTTATTTCAGACATGTGATTACAGCATCGCACTTGTCATGCACAGTAGCAAGTTTGACAAAAACAAACAGTAAATGGCTGATGAGCATCATAATGGAAATGGCTGATGAGCATCACACCGGAAATGGTTTTACAATGTGTTTTCAGAAACAGTTTGCGTTGTAACTTGCCCATCTACCCCTCGTACTGCATACGTGTCTTTGGTTTCAGGCTGTGTCTTAGGGGTAGGTACTGGAGTTGAGCAGGGAGGTTTGTGGACTATGCTGCTCTCAATCTTACATCTAGGCTCGGGAAGGAGATCTGGATGAATGTATCTTCGGCTCTTGTAAGAGAAAAGGTTGACACGGCTCACTTCATGTGTTTGATCATCTATATGAGCTCTTGGGCTGATAATACCATCCCCTTCATCCTCTTCTTCCTCTCCTCTCAACTGGTGGTTTGTCTGGTAGTGATCTATGTGTAATGGCTGTAATTCCACCAGTTCAGTCTTCACATCTGGAGGTTTCTCCAATACAATTGTCTGATGCCTTTGATCATTTGCACCAGCTCTTAAAGCATGGGTGTAATCCCCTTTGTCTGACGTTACAGTGTCTGGACTCTCCCCACCACAGGTGGGTGAGATGCAATACGGCAGCTGCCCTTTGGGGTGACAGAACCGGTAGTACAACACCATGAGGAAGATGCCCACGCAGAAGCCGCCCCAGACAAACACGAGTGCCGGCAAGCCGTATATCTGCTCCTGTGATTCCTGGTAGCTGTACCACAGCCCGAACATGACAGTATTCTCCACGAAGATGATAGCGTAAAAGAGCAGGGCACGGTATCGCGTGGTGCCCTCCTTGACATTGAAGAAACAGAAGATGTGGATGAAGCCCATGACACAGTCAAACAGGACCTCCTCAAATTTGGTGTCGCAGAAGGATGTCTTCTGCCAGACCAGCCACACTGTGATGACCAACCAGTGGACGCCGGCCACCACGAATATCCACCACTCATAGATGGCGGCAAAGAGGGCCATGGCGATGACGCGGGATGTAATCGTAAAGAACCTCCAAGCCATACGCAATGCCACAGCAACGTATGTGATGTTCTTCAGGTCGGTGCAGGAATCTCGCAGAGCCTTGTGGTATGCTTCTAAGGCCCATGCCAGTGACGACAGCGAAACCAGAGCAGAGGCAGCTGTGGAACACAAATCATAGCAAACTGAGTGAAACTATTAATCATCAATACAACTGGGCATCACGTTCCTGCAGTTTCAGTAGACAAATGAGTCAATTCTTGCTGCAAAGATTTCAATCAATTACTTAAGTATTAAAACTAGAAATATGCCTCCGCCATAATGCATGATTCTCAAAATGGGTGTATAGTACAATGTCTTCATAATGGGTGATGACAGTTTTACATAACTGGCAAAATACTGAAATGACAGGTTTGTCAGAAATATCTTGAATGTTCACTTTCTTCGAACTGGGTTTGCTATAATTGTCTAAGAGTGCAGGTACACATTTTGGGGGAATTGAGAATTTTTACGTGACTTCTGACCGACCCTTTTACAAGTTTATGCATTGAGTGATTTTCAAGGTATGAAGAAAGAGTGTAATTACAGAACAAAATATTTTTTTTTTTGCATTTAAACCTGGCCTTTGACCCTTAACCTTTGACCTTCTGGCTGGAAATTTCCAGGAGAATCTCCATTAGGTAATACATGTATATATTAAGTTTTAAAACTAATAATGCAAGCATTGCATATACTAGTATATGAGGGAAATAGCAAAGTTTTGAGGAGTTGACCTTGACCTTTGACCCCTGACTATTGACCCATGACCCCTAAATTCCCTAGATAATCCCTGCCAGTCAGTGCATGCGCATGTACCAAGTTCCATGAAGATACACTGAACCATTTGCGAGAAAAGTGATATTGCAACATTTTCACCTAACCTATAAGTTGACGTTTTGACCTTTGACCTTATAACATGAAACTCTCTCTGGAAAATCTTTACGCAGTAGTACATGTCTACACTAAGTTTCAAGAAAATACCTTCGGGCATTGCATAGATATGGGGTAAATAGGAACATTTTTAGCATTTGACCTTGACCTTTTGACCTTTGACCTCTTGCCAATGTCACTAAAATCTACTCAACTAATTGCCCCATCATACAACATCCTTGGACCAAGTTTGGCGAAAGCTGCTTCATCCAGTTTTGAGTTATCACTTAAACAGATAAATTTTAGGATTTGACCTTGATCTTTGACCTTTGACCTCTGTCCGATTTCCCTAACAAACTAATCAAGTAATTGTCCCATCATACATCATCCTCAGACAAAGTTTGGTGAAATTTGCTCAATCCAGTCTTGAGTTATCGCATAAACGGATACAATTTCATGATTTGACCTTGACCTTGACCGTTGAACTTTGGCCGATTTCACCCAAAATCTACACAAGTAATTCCACTATCATACTTTATACTTGGACCAAGTTTGGTAAAATTCCAGTCAATATTACTCAAGTTATCGCATAAACGAAGGCAGACGGACGTAAGCATGGACGTACAGACGGACGGACAACCCGAAAACATAATGCCTCCGGCACCACTTCGTGGCGGAGGCATAAAAAATGCTTCTTTGGGAATTTTACATGAATACAATACAGACAGCTCCCATTGTAACAATATCCTCTTGACCTGCAGTTTCTTTCATTAAATGGAAATTTTGTTATATCCAAACAAAGACAGTATTTATAAAGACAAACAGTAAATACTTTTCGGACATGAATATTAATTTTGTCATAACAGGAGTGCACTGTACTGTATAACTACACGTAGTATCATATATATTTTCTTTGGAAAATATTGTTCGCGAATTGGAACTTGCATGAAATTTCTGCCTGTGGTACTGCAGTGACAGAATATTAAAAGAAAACAAATATAATCCTTTTCAAGAGAAAAGAAAGTGATATCCTCACCTTGGGAACAATATGCAACATGTTAGTCTCATGGGAGACAATATTTTTGTGAGTACTGTTCACCTCACAAAATTTGTGATGACAAAGCCATTGAGAAACAGACTGCACATACAGCATATTTAAGTAAACACTGTGGCATAGTGGATAAGACCCCCAGACTCCTGCTTGGAAGACCCTGAATTTGAATCCCGCCCAGTGCTCACGTCCTTGGACAAGATGTTTCAACCCATCGTGTCTCTCTTGACCCAGGTGTATGGGTACCTGGCAACGCTGGAGTATTAATAATGGCAGCGCCCTCTGGTAGAGCAGTGGCAGCACTGAGGAGGCTACCCTGGGTAAATAAGACCTTATTATCACTAATGTTATTATTATTATCAAATGTCTGAGACAAATATACATCGATTGTGTAGGAAAGAGAGAAATTGCAAGAAGGCGTGGATCTCGATTGCTGCTGACCTGTGAGCCAGTAGAGCTCCTCTGTCTCAACCATGATGTACACCTGGAGAACCAGCTGAGGGGCCGACTCCATGAAGGCTTCCAGGAGGCGCAACATGGTAATGTCGCGGTATTCGTAGATCATCAGCTCATAGTATTTCTTCTCCTTGCGGCTCTGCAGGCCAAACTTCAGGTTGCGCCAGTATCTTGAGGGGAACAGGAACAGGACAGGGTCACCAAGAAACAAAAAAACAAACCAACAAACAAATGGGAAGATGCAAATTATGCATCATGGATGTATCAGAGATGTGCTTTAAACATGCAGCAAAGTGATTGATGTGTGAATGAAAAAGAATGAGCATTTTTGCAATAAAAACTCCACAACCGTAATGTACCGTATAAAGCTACACGTAGTTGATAGATAGTATCCTTTGAAATGCATAATACTCTGTTGATCAGGAGAATCAGTAGTGATTCTCTTATCTACGAGATACAACTTGCCGCCTGTCTCTCAAAAGTATGCTATTCTTAAGGCTAGGCCGAAGAAACCCGAGAGCCTATAAGCACAAAGAAACTAAAACAAAAACAGTCACTTGCGCCTGGCGCGCACGCATGCAGTGAGCGGGAGACCGCCATTGAATCATCATCAGTATTGACGCGGAAGAGGACGCAGAAGAGGCGGGTATGTCCTTCAAATAGAAAGAGGTGAAGGTGTTTGAGGGGGACCAGTAGGCTGCTGACTGGATGTCCTCGAGGGGGACGCCGTCAAAGAGTGCCAGGAGGCACTGATGCCACAAGTGTCATGGGCACGCGGCGTGGTATTGGCGAAGAGAGCCGTAAGGCCTGCGGCTTTGATCGCCGCCACAATCCATGTGGAGATGGTGTCAAGCGCGGCAGGTATGAAGGGCTCTTTAGTGATGATGAAGAGTTGATCACCCTGCCACTTTAGTGCCCGAACGGGACACCTAATTTTGTCCTCGGGGACAGAAGACAACAGAAAAACAGTGAGATCTCTGAGGGATGCCTCAGTGAGAGGCTCAAAGGGTCTTTTAGAGAGAGCTTCGAGAACCTTCAGCAGACTCCACGAGGGAAGGAGTCAGTGCGAAGGGGGCCGTTGGAGGAAAAAGGCC